>NW_025811692.1:0-2571 GCF_022045245.1 Lucilia cuprina
GTCTAGTCTATAGTCTAGTCTATAGTCTAGTCTATAGTCTAGTCTATAGTCTTGTCTATAGTCTAGTCTATAGTCTAGTCTATAGTCTAGTCTATAGTCTAGTCTACAATCTAGTCTATAGTCTAGTCTATAGTCCAGTCTATAGTCCAGTCTATAGTTCAGTCTATAGTCTAGTCTATAGTCCAGTCTATAGTCCAGTCTATAGTCCAGTCTATAGTCCAGTCTATAGTCCAGTCTATAGTCCAGTCTATAGTCCAGTTTATAGTCCAGTCTATAGTTCAGTCTATAGTCCAGTCTATAGTCCAGTCTATAATCTAGTATATAGTCTAGCCTATTCTATAGTCTAGTTTATAGTGTAGTATATAGTCTAGTCGATAGACTAGTCTACAATCTTGACTTTAGACTAGTCTTCGTCTTGAGTAAATACTATAATCATGACTGAAGAAAAGAGCAGAGTAAGCAACACGAAAATTTTAAAAACCCATTAAAAATTATAAATTCAATCAATTTTGTAATTGCTCGTAACTCAAACAAACATTTCATTCGAAAGAGCAACATTTACTTTACCTCAGAGACAACGGTTTGCCAGGAATATTTATGAACTTATTTAAACCAAAAATGTTCCTTAACCACAAGCTAACATAAATTTTATGAGATTTTTTTGTTAAGTGTACATTTATTTTGATGAGTAACTGTAAATCATTATGTGGCACAGTGTGTTGGTTTTTTTGGGTCTAGTTGTTTGCTTAAGTTGGTCCTGTTAGTGCGTAACGAGAACCTTAAAACAAAAATTGTAACTTTAATGACACATAAAATAAGTTACATTAAAATTCTCATATGCTGACTTGACACATTTCTTTCTCTCTTTCGGTATTCAACAGTTTTCTGCTCTATGACTTTTTCGTTTTGTAACGTTTATGGTATTTTTGCTGTTTGGTAATTAGTAGAGGAAATGTTTTCTTTTTTCTCTACTTTTGCACCATAAATAACAACAATAACAATCATAACTAAAGCCAACAATATAATAATAATATCAAAAGGGTTAGGAGGGAAAGGGAAAGAGTAAGTAAAGGAAAATGTGATGAAAGGCCCATAATTTCTAGGAGAAGGTGTGGGTGGTAGAAAACCAACCACAATAGTTTAGTTTTACATTTTATATTATTTTTCTTTCTTTTCATAACACTTTGCTGAATATTCATACTCGTCGCTCACACTTTTACACTTTTAAATTTTTACATTTTTATTTATATATTTTTTTTAAAAGGGTTCTTTTTTATTATGAAACATGGCCTAAATTCAGTTAAATCACTATGATGATGGCGTGCATAGCAAAAAAAAGTGAAAAATACCTAAAACTGTTTATTTATGTATTTTTTTATATCTATGTTTGTTGCCATTTAAAAGTGTGTACAAATACACATTTGTAGCACAAAAAACCATAAACATTATAAACAATATAATTTGTTGTACAACAACAGTATTTACAAAATATATTTTTTCGCTTTACTTTTTTTTCGTTTTGCACTAAGTCTAGACAAAAACTGAAAACCATGAAAAATTTTGTTAAAAAGTATTGCGAAAGCAAAAAAAAAACACAAAATAATCTTACCCAGAGTATGCTGCGTAAGCTGGTGTAGTTCGAGGCCCTTGTTCAATATAAATTGTTTACAAGTTCTTTTTAAATTGCCACTAAAAACCGTTTAAATAAATACATTTATTCATACATATACACATATTGGCTAGAACAATCATATTTAAACACACGCACATGTGTAATAGGGAGGTAACCAAAAGTTTGGTTTAATATTATGTGATATAATCTGCACTATATGAAGTCTATAGTGTGGGCTGTAATCTGTACATAGTCTAGTCGAGACTATTCTCTTGTCTATAGAGTATAACTGTATATTTTCTGGAATTTCGTCTAGTCCATAGTCCAGACTATTATCTAGTCCGGGCTGTAGGTTAGTCTATAGTTTAGTTACAAGTCTAGTCTTGTATTTAGTTAAGTTTGTAGTTTAGTATATAGTCTAGTCTATAGTCTAGGCTATACCGTAGTAAATAGTCGAATCTATAGTCTTAACTAAAGTCTAGTTTATAGTCTAGTCTACAGCCTTAACTAGTTTAAAGCCTAGTCTATAATCAAGTCTATGGACTAGGCTACATTTTAGTTTATAGTCTTACCTGCAATCTATAGTCTGGTCTATAACATAGTCTACAGTCTATTTTATAGTCTTGTCTATAGCTTAGTCTATAGCCTATTCTATAGTATAGTCTATAGCTTAGTCTATAGCCTATTCCATAGTATAGTCTATAGCTTAGTCTATAGCCTATTCCATAGTATAGTCTATAGTCTAGACTATAATCTGTAGTCTAGTCTATAGTGTAGTCTATAGTCTAGTCTATAGTATAGTCTATAGTCTAGTCTATAGTGTAGTCTATAGTTTAGTCTATAGTGTTTCAATAGTGTAGTCTATAGTGTAGTCTATAGTGTAGTCTATAGTCTAGTCTATAGTCTAGTCTATAGTCTAGTCTATAGTCTAGTCTATAGTCTAGTCTATAGTCTAGTCT
>NW_025811693.1:0-1474 GCF_022045245.1 Lucilia cuprina
TTCTCGTTCAGTTCTAGTTCAGTTCTAGTTCAGTTCTAGTTCAGTTCTAGTTCAGTTCTAGTTTAGTTCTAGTTCAGTTCTAGTTCAGTTCTAGTTCAGTTCTAGTTCGTTTATAGTTCATCAATCATCGTTGTGTACAAATAAATAAAATAAAAGTAATTACCTTTAAATAAAAATAAAAAAAATCTTAATTAATCTTCAGAAAAAAATACACTTTATTAATCATGAAATTTCATGAACAAGAATCAATATCAGCAAACTATCAATAGGACAATCAAAATGAGAAAAATGGACACATGTTGACATTGTACATTTAAGGAAATATCTTTCAAGTAAATCATAATTGTCATGATTAATTACCACATAACCACTCATTAATTATAAAAGATATAAAAAGGGACGACTTTTCTTCTTTTTGTTTTTCTTGGACGCCACAAAATAACCATGACCATAGACGTGAAAATGGTTAACATACACATTTACACAACAATATTTCTGAATTTACGAAAACTGGCATAAAAACAATCAAAATTCTGACCATAAATACTTTTAATGTCATAACTTAACAACAAATAAAACCACATACTTAAGAGTTTAACCCCATATTAAAGGCGGAAAACCCCACACTCATATACGCATATACATATCAACAAAAAATTAAAGGATAAAAGAATTTCAACAAGATACAGTGGGCAATGTTAACAGTTAAATAAATTTCTTACTTGCAGAAGTCACAGTTCTCTTCTAGTTTAGGTTTTAGTTTAGTTATTTGGTTAAACCCACTGTGCTTTGTATTCTACACAAAAAATACAAGATGTAAGTAAAAATATTTGATGTGTTTTTGTTATTATACATTTTGCTTGACAAATATTATGATTTTTTTCTCTTCTCTGTATTTCATTTCTATGTGTTTATACAAATGTAGTTTTGTATGTGTATTTGTATAAGTATTTTTTTCAGTGGTGGGTAAATATTTTCTTAATTACATTTCCAAGGAGAGTAATTAATTTTGTCTCGCTGTTGGCTGTCGTTGACATTTACCATTATGTTGTTGGTATGTTCAAGTGTATATCAGCCAGTAAAAACAAAAATTCTGAATGAAATGAAAGTTAAAATATGAATGTCAGGGAAAAAAACTAAAGTTGAGGTAAAACAGATGTTAAAAGTTGGGGTTAAAGTAAAAATGTACTATATATTCGTGTACGTACATATACACTGTGTATGTCACACAAATGTCGGTGACATAAAATTAACGATATAAATACAAGTTTTAATTGTGAGCAGCAAATATTTTGAAGTGATGGTTAAGAAAAACTATTCTGATTTCAATTAATGTTGTATTTTGACAAAAAGAAGTGTTATTGAATTTTAGTTCAGTTCTAGTTCCGTTCTAGTTCAGTTCTAGTTCAGTTCTAGTTCAGTTCTAGTTCAGTTCTAGTTCAGTTCTAGTTCAGTTCTAGTTCAGTTCTAGTTC
>NW_025811694.1:0-2349 GCF_022045245.1 Lucilia cuprina
ATCTTACGAGGTCCTAGAATATATATACTTTATGGGGTCTTAGAGCAATATTTCGATGTGTTACACACGGAATGACAAAATCAATATACCCCCCATCTTTTTTGATGGAGGGTATAAGAACTGTCTTAGTAGATTATGTCAATCCGTCTATCCGGATTACTGGTTGTTCATGTAAACCTTGCGCAAATAGAAATTTTTAGTAAAATATTATTAAATTAGGCACATACTGTCGAATTATCGAAACTAAAAAAAAAATAATATAATTAAATATATTTATCATAATGAGAAAAAGCCTTAAAAGCAGTGTTACATAAGTCATCTTCAATCATTAGATTTAACTTACCAAAGACAAAAAATTCTTGTTTATAGTGATTAGCTTAATGAGTAGCGCCATATAACACTATGTACTTATCTTCAATAATGAAAAGGTATTTTCGGACTAATACCACTTGTATTGCTATACTACATGAGACATACAAATAGATGGACGTACCATATTAGCTAGTATTGTTCATAAAATTGTGTTCTTACTAATAATCTAATATGTCAGACATGGTGAGTGATGATTACACAAATTAATTCATTGGTCAATTAAAATTACTTATGATGTGTAATTGAGAAAAAATCAATTACAATTACTTGAAATTGTTATGGAGGCTTTTCTAATTATAATTAATTGTTATTTGTAATTAACCAATAACAAATTACAAATACTTTTAATTGTAATTTAGATATCACTTATTGAAAATTAATTATTAATTAAAAGGAGCAAAATTCACAATTACAAGTAATTGTAATTAGCAAAACAATTACTAATTGTAATTGAAAAATTTCAATTACAATTAAAAGTAAAGCCCTAATTATAATTGAGGTTTTTCCAATTACAATTACTTGTTATTTTTAATTGACCAATACCCAATTATAATTAATTGTAATTTCAATTAAAGTTTTGCCACTTACAATAACTAGTTATTATAATTGAAGTTTATCAATTACAATTACTTGAAATGCAAACATTAGCCCCCAGCATGCTATTTATTTAACTTTTACAATTTGTGCAATAGAATCAAATATATCAGTTATATAACTCAGTGTTTAAATATATTTTCACTACAGACTTAAACACAATTCTAGTGATTTTTGTACAATAAAAATACACTAACAGTCTGCCAACATTTCTAGGAAATGGATTTTTAAAGTCATAAACTCCTACAATACTTGTGCAAAGTGTCTCCGAAAAAGATGACAGTTACATTTACAACACATTTATCATTTACTACTGTGCCTTCCACTCAGCATCCTGAGGGCATTGATAAAGGCCTGTAGCTATGTTACTGTAGAAAGTGTAAATTAATAGCTGGTTTGTGGTAGTTATAGTAACTTATTGAAAATGCCAATATCTAACCTTGCCAAAAAACATTTTTAATTCGGCAACCACAACCACACAATCAGCGTCGTTGCTATAGTCGTCATCATATTGGACTCATCATCGTACTTATTATCATCATTATACTTAAACGGATAACCACAGACGACAAATTTCCTATTATGGCGTTTTTGCACCATCATGTCTTTAGCCATTTGAATGCATCAGAAAAAAATATATTCGAACAACATACTGTTGCTGTTTCACAGTCATTTTTGGCTTATTTTGAGTTCCAGTTGATGATGTTTCCCCGTTTAATTTATACTCGATTTCCGAATTTTTGCAGATTTTATTTTCTTTTTTCTTTATTTTGTTCATTCCACTTGGGTGTCAACGTGTTTATAGGACTAAGCCAAAAATGCTACTTTTTTCCTTTCTTTTCGATTATGTTAGTGTTTTGTGGTTTTTGTATTTTTTCCAAAACTTGCCTTCAAACTACCAACAACTTTAGTGTCAAGTTTGTTACAGCAACATCTTTTACCAGTAACAATTGTAGTTTGCTGTTGCAGATAGATTTTGTTGTTTGCGCCTTAATCGATTGTATCTTTCGCCATTGTTTTGTCTCTAACGTTACAACTTTAGGCGTTTCATAAGTTTGCTATATCACTTTTGTGTTTTTCGTTTAATTTTGATTTTATCAGTGAGTTTATGCTGTCTAAAGTTAAACTGTATTTGGGGTGAAAAACTTATTTTGTGTATAATTTATGCAACTAGATTTGTTAACACTTTTGCGATGTGGTGATAAGTAACTGAACAAAATTTAATTAGAAGTAAAAATAAAAAGTACTTTGTTAAACGTAATAAGAATTTTAATTCCTAGTCTTAGTCTAGTCTTAGTCTAGTCTTAGTCTAGTCTTAGTCTAGTCTTAGTCTAGTCTTAGTCTAGTCTTAGTCTAGTCTTAGTCTAGTCTTAGTCTAGTCTT
>NW_025811695.1:0-2071 GCF_022045245.1 Lucilia cuprina
AGACTATAGACTAGACTATAGACTAGACTATAGACTAGACTATAGACTAGACTATAGACTAGACTATAGACTAGACTAGACTATAGACTAGGCTATAGACTAGACTATTGTCTTGACTATAAGCAAGACTAAAGACTAGACTATAGAGTGGACTATAGAGTAGACTATAGACTTCACTATAGACTAGACTATAAACTAGACTAGGCTATAGACTAGACTACAGACCTGACTATATACAAGGCTCTTGACTAGACTTTAGAATACACTTTAGACTAAACTATATACGAGAATCTAATATATAGCCTAGCCTGTTGTATTTTTTATAGTCTAACCTATAAAATAGTATATAGTCTAGTCTTTAGTCTAGCATATTGTTGGTTTATTTTATAGACTAGTAAATACTACTCTATAGTGTAGTCTATAGTCCAAACTAGTCTTGTCTATAATATAGTCTGTAGTCTAGTCTATAGTCTGGTTTATAGTGCAGGCTTTTCCAAACCTCAATTCCCCATGCCTGTTATAAATTGTGCAAAAAGAGAACAACAAGTGTGAGAGTATATACTGGAAGAGTATGAATATAAGTAACGGAAAATTACTTGTTTCGTAAACCGTGAGATGGGGATGATAAAAGCAGAGAATATTTAAATTTGTAGGAAAACAGAAATTATAGAAAGATTGTTACTTAACACAATAATTTTAAAGACCTAAGAGGAATTATTTATTATTCGTATAGAAAAAAAGTAAAAATAGAAATATGTACTTATGTTTTTCTTTCAAACCTTTTTGTTTTAATTATGTATAAAAATTTACCTGTAAAGAGAAAAGAAAGAGAAATATATTAATTTAAATTTATTTAATTAGTTTTTCCTACTAAAAATTTTTATCAAATAATTCTTGTTCAAACATTTATTTTTCTAACTAATTAAAATTTCGAACATGTTTATTTTCAAACTTTTTGTTGTTTTCTCCATATGTTTTATTATTTTCTAATAAATTTTTAATCTAATCTAAATGTCAGGTTCAATGACACATTTAGTGTTTTTATTTTAACGTAATAAGTATAGAAAAAACTGCCTAAAAAACAACAAGCAAAATAATTATTGAAAAAATAAAAAATAAGCAAAAAAATACTTTAAATTGGTAACAAAAGTATTTGGTTTAAAGATAAATAAAGAACATGGTTCAAGTAGCTGAAATCTAATAGGTATAATTTTGAACCAAATACATAGAGTTGGTAACACAACTTAAAAACAACAAGCTATGGACTAGACTATAGACTAGACTATAGACTAGACTATAGACTAGACTATAGACTAGACTATAGATTAGACTATAGACTAGACTATAGACTAGACTAAAGACTAGACTGTAGACCACACTATACCACTATATACCAGATTATAGACCACACTGTCACTTACTTGTCTTATTAAATCAACAACAAAACCATAATAAAACATTTATTTCATCTCATTAATTATCCATCAACGTCTTTTCTCTATCCCTAACTGTAAAACCAACATATTTAGCATTGAATCAATCAATGGTTTATTTATGTTTGTTTCTTTGTTCTTCCTATACAAAAGCTTTCCTGTTACTTATACATGCAAGAGTACACGGTCAAGTTAAGCTTGTCCTTACACTGAATTGTTATTGTAGTTTTTTGTTGTATATAACTGTTTGTTATTATTATTTGTTGTAGTTATTTATTTGCTCGGATTTTAGTTAATTGCCGCTCAATTAATTCCATGTGAGAAGAACAATAATTATACGTATATGGATTGAGAATGATGAAGTAGTTTGTTTTTGTTATATTTGACTATTGTCAGCCATTTTGTTTCTTAATATTGTGAACATAAATAAATATGCTAAAAAATAGCTTAAGGCTTGCAAATTGTAGAAGTAAATAGTAAAATGCTTATAATATTGAAATGACAAACTACTTTAAGTATAATAGTTCTACATTTTATAATCTATAGTCTAGTCTATAGTCTAGTCTATAGTCTAGTCTATAGTCTAGTCTATAGTCTAGTCTATAGTCTAGTCTATAGTCTAGTCTATAGTCTAGTCT
>NW_025811696.1:0-1318 GCF_022045245.1 Lucilia cuprina
CATAAATGACTGTCATAGCATGAAAACTGTCAAAGTTATTCACAACCATATCGGAACCTCAAATTACCGCCTTTTTAAACCTGGGAAAATAATTCTACCGATCTATCCGATTGGTCATTTTCTAAAAATACATTGTGCAATAAATTATATACCAATACAAATGGCAATTTTAATGCTTTAAAATGGTGCATAAATGAATGTCCTAGCACGAAAACTGCCAAAGTTAATTGCAACCATATCGGAACCTCAGATTACTGCGTTTATTAAACAGAACAATAATTCTACCGATCTATCAAATTGACCAATTTGTAGAAACACACATTATGCTACAAATGATATACCATATTGAAGTGCAATCATAATGCTTTAAAATGATGCCTAAATGACTGTACTAGCACGAAAACTGCCAAAGTTAATTGCAACCATATCGGAACCTCAGATTACTGCATTTGATACATAGAACAATAATTCTACCCATCTATCAAGTTGACCAATTTTTAAAAACAAACATTATGCTACAAATGATATACCATATTAAAGTGCAATCATAATGCTTTAAAATGATGTCTAAATGACTATCATAGCGTGAAAATTGTCAATGATGTTTGCAGTCATATCGGAACCTCAAATTACCGCATTTTTAAAGCTCTGAAAATAGTTCTACCGATCTATCCAATTAGCCATTTTCTAAAAATATATTATGCAACAAATTATATACCAAAGCAAATGGCAACTATAATGCAACAAAAAGATATATAAACGACTGCAATAACATGAAAACTATAAATGATATTTGAAACCATATCGGAGCCTTAAATTACCGCATTTCTAAACCTGTACCAATAAATATACCGATCTATCCTATTTTTGTTAAAACTCATTATGCCACAAATTACAAACCAAAACAAAGTGTAACTGTAATGCTTAAAATGATGCATAAACGATTGTCCTGGCATAAAAACTGTCAATTACCGCCTTTTTAAACCTGGGAAAATAATTCTACCAATCTATCCAATTGGTCATTTTCTAAAAATACATTGTGCAATAACTTATATACTAAAACAAATGGCAATTTTAATGCTTTAAAATGGTGTGTAAACGACTGTCCTAGCACGAAAACTGCCATAGTTAATTGCAACCATATGGGAACCTCAGATTACTGCGTTTGTTAAACATAGAACAATAATTCTACCGATCTATCAAATTGACAAATTTCTAAAAATACACATTATGCTACAAGTGATATACCATATTAAAGTGCAATCATAATGCTTTAAAATGATGCCTAAATGACTGTCATAGCGTGAAAACTGTCAAT
>NW_025811697.1:0-2164 GCF_022045245.1 Lucilia cuprina
TTCAGTTCTAGTTCAGTTCTAGTTCAGTTCTAGTTCAGTTCTAGTTCAGTTCTAGTTCAGTTCTAGTTCAGTTATAGTTCAGTTATAGTTCAGTTATAGTTCAGTTCTGGTTCAGTTCTAGTTCAGTTCTAGTTCTCTTCTAGTTCATAATTTCAGTGTTTTTTTTATTCTGTTACTAACGCGAACATCTAGACGCAGTACCTTTCTTCTAATGTAGTTGAAATGGAAAATAGCACAAAATCTTTGTGGATAAATAAATGTAGATGGGTGTTTGATTATGTGTTTAATGATAAAACATGAAAAATTGATAAGATAGTAAAAAAGTAAGTACAGGGTACATCATTAGAGAATGTTATATACAAGTTTTATATGTGTATTTAGTATAAAATTGCAATGTTTGAAAACTACAATCGGTTTATTTATACATTATAATATCTTTGTTTTCATCTTTAAATCTAACTGTTTATAACACTTTTGCAGAAGTTCCTTATTATTGGCCTTTTTTGCACAATATTTTTGGAAATACTATAAACCACTTACAAACTCCATGACAATTGTCTACGTATACACCTACATATGTATGTAGGTACATCTACAAACTAACTCGCATGTATTTGTTTAAGTATATGCAAGAAATGACTAGACTGCCGCAGAATTATGTTTGAACATTTTGTATAGCAATTGATGGGAATCACGAGTGTTTTCTTTAATGTTTTCGATTATATTCTATTTCATTTTAGTTTTCTAAAATAACAACTTAACTTCATAACAACTTAACTTCTCTCTAGCCAATCTAGTTTCCTTAAAAATTTGACTTTTAAATTTGTATTCATATGTTTTGCCTCAGTCTAATTTTTAAAGATAAATATGAATGTACGTAAGTAAAACGTGTGTACAACACAATTTCTTTTCAAGAAGGGTACTTTACGTTCATGTGACATTAAACATGTACAAATTGTAAGCAATGAAATAAGCTTTCATTTCTTCCTTTTCGACATTTTTTTTTGGACACAGAAATACACACATACATACATAGATCTCCTTTACAATTTTAAAGTCCTTAGAGGAAATAAAAACAGAAAAAAGAAAACGCAGCAAATAAAAAACATGGAAATGAAATGTATTCGATTATGAACAAATGTGAGAGTGTGGTAATATGTGCAAGTGCAATATACAAAGATATAATCATAAATGCGTATATATACGTATGTATACATACCATCAAAAGTGGATTTGTAGCTGCTTTTCAAAAAATATAAGTAGCGGAAAAGTTGAAGAATATCTACAAATATATTTTAAAAAATCTTTATTGTATTCGAAAATAAAATAATAAAAAAACAAATGTCATCATTGAAAACACTTTTCTAGAGTGTGTTATTTTTTTTCTTAAGAAAAACTCTTCTTTGATATATATCAAAAAAAAATAAAATTACGTTTCCCTTTTTTCTTAAAAGAAATAATATTTTTGTTTATTATTTTTTCTTACAAATTCAAATTTTCTACTTTTTACATTATGAACCAAAAAGGCAACCTCTAACTTTTTAATCATATAAACACAGTTGGGCGTTAATCATTTTAATTTCTATTTTGTATTTTTTAACCTTTTTTGTTTGCAAAAGAACCAGTTCATTTTGATTATAATAAAATAAAGTTTTGTTTTTTATCTTATGTTTTACTCTTTTATATTATTTCATTTTTGTGTATCATGCAAATTCATTAATTAATTACTTATTTATGCATAAACAATATACTTCACTTATAGTTTTTATGAGTTGGTTGGAAAAAATAAAATTGCTTCGTCTTTTATTTCATGTTTTTGAACTTTATTGTTAGTTAACTTACAAAAGCATATGCTGTATAATATTTAAGCTCAAAGAAAAGATTTTATAGAAAATAAAAATACATTTTTTGTGGAAACAAAAGAACTAAACTAGAATAGAATTAGAACAGAAGTAGAATAGAAGTAGAACAGATGTATAACAGAAGCAGAACAGAAGTAGAACATAACTAGAACTGAACAAGAACTGAACTAGAACTGAACTAGAACTAAACTAGGACTGAACTAGAACTAGAACTGAACTAGAACTGAACTAGAACTGAAATAGAACTGAACTAGAACTGAACTAGAACTGAACTAGAACTGAACTAGAACTGAACTAGAACT
>NW_025811698.1:0-2391 GCF_022045245.1 Lucilia cuprina
ATAGACTAGACTATAGACTAGACTATAGACTAGACTATAGACTAGACTATAGACTAGACTATAGACTAGACTATAGACTAGACTTTAAACTAGACTATAGACTAGACTTTAAACTAGACTATAGACTAGACTTTAAACTAGACTATAGACTAGACTATAGAGTGGACTATAGACTAGACTTTAAACAAGACTATAGACTAGACTTTAAACTAGACTATAGACTAGACTATAGAGTGGACTATAAACTAGACTATAGACTAGAGTATATAATAAATGTTTAATAAAATTATTGATGGTTCAATATAAGAATTTTGTATGGAAAGTGTGCGTATTAAACATAAAATAAACGATTAATATCTTTATGTATACGGGGGTAAATATCTTGTATTATATTAAGGGTCTTATTGAAAACTACACATTAGAACATAATGAAGAAAGAACAGTTAGTTTGTTTCTAATTATAATTTTGTCAAAAATTACATATTAAAAAAGTTAATTAATTCTTTACATAAATATTTTGAATAAATTAATTACTATTCCATTGCCGAAATCTCTTTGTAACAGAAAAATTCTCTAATGTGAACAAAGTAAGTCTTTTTTAGAATAAAATTAAAATAATACATTAGCAAATTCTAATGCTGAGGGTAAAAAAACTCATAAATCTTCTTTGTTATTTCTATATACATATACTATATATACTTTGGACAAATTGTTGCTCAAACGAAGACAGCTTTCAGATTTCACAAATATAAACCCTCTTTCATGATTATATAACATTCATTAGTAAAAAAAAATACCGTTAATATGTTATAATCGAATATATTATAGAAATTTTTAAACGAATCAAGATTTAAATTACAAAAAATAAAACGAAATTAAAAAAACGGTCATTGGACTCTTTGAAGAATAGATTTAAATTAGAGAATGTATTGTTAAGCCATAAATTTAATTTGAAATTGATAAAAAGTCTAAATAATAAGTAAATGAAAATATTAAGTGCTTATTTTAAATTATAATTTGTTCTAAAATTTTTTCGAATAATAAGCTAATACAATTAGCAGAGCAATTAAAAAAAATATATATTAAGAAATTATACAAATTCTTTTGAAATGCTAATGACCTTCACCTTGAAAATGTAATAAAAACTTGAAAATGCTTGAGTTGTTTTCTAAATTATATAAACTTCTATGAATAACATATAAAAAACATCAAAGTGCATTCAAAAGTTTAAATTATAATTTATATTCTAAATATTGATACCCTACAGTTATGTTTTAGTCTAATAATATAAACCGGAAAGGGGATAACAATAGAGTTCCGTTGATGTTTTTTTATAGTTTTTTTCATAAATTTTTAAATTATTATTATCACAAACTAAAGTTTGTTTTTCTTTTAATTTCCCATAAATATTCAAATAACTCAATGTAACAAGTTCCATAATATAAATCATTAATAAAAAAAAACTATTTTATTTCTATTAAGACCGGAAGGAGATCTATTTTAGCTATATTTACCATGAAAAATTTTATTAATTTTTAAGCATTTAAGAAAACTTATGTTCATATTTTGATTTGATATCAAAAGCTCATTTTTACTTCGTTTCTTCTTACATTTCTTTTTTAAAATTTAAAATTGTTTAACTTTTTTAATGTTTCAAATTCAGGTTTGTCATTGGCAAATTCCAAAGTATTTTATTAGATTTTAAATTTAAACAATTTCTTTCTTTTTAACTTGTCATTCTATAAATGTACAATAATTTATGGAAAGAAACTCGTAAACATAAAAATTGTTTAATATTGTTAAAATAATAAATGATTTAAAAACTGATTATCCAACAGATAAACAGAAATAAAAAAAAATATGTTTGTATCAACTTAACATATTATTAAACAAATTCTTCTGGTTCTTCTGGGCTAAAGTCTTGACTATAGACTACTCTATAGTCCGTAGTATAGATTACTCTATAGTCTCGACAACTTATAGTCTGGGTTATAGACGAATTTGTTTTTGAATTATAGACTACTCTATAGTCTGAACTATAGCTTCTATAGTTCTACGACTTTATAGTCAGGACTGTAGACCACTTTATGGTCAGATTACAGACAACTTATAGTCAGGACTCTATTGTCAGGACTATAGACTATTCTATAAAGACTACTATATTACTATTCTATATAGTCATGACGATAGTTCTATAGACTAGGCGAAACTATAATCGGAACTATAAACAAGTCTATGGACTATTCTATAGTCTGGACTATAGACCATTGTATAGTTTGGACTATATAGACTAGACTATAGACTAGACTATAGACTAGACTATGGACTAGACTATAGACTAGACTATAGACTAGACTATAGACTAGACTATAGACTAGACTATAGACTAGA
>NW_025811699.1:0-1469 GCF_022045245.1 Lucilia cuprina
AGAACTAGAACAGAACTAGAATAGAACTAGAACAGAACTAGAACAGAACTAGAACAGAACTAGAACAGAACTAGAACTAGAACAGAACTAGAACAGAACTAGAACAGAGCTAGAACTAGAACAGAAATAGAACAGAACTACAATATAACTAGAATAGAACTACAACATAACTAGAACAGAAGCCCTAATGTATGATTTCAAAAAGCGCTGCCTACTTTTAGGGATGAAAATTAAAACCTTTATTAATTACTTAATTTAATTGTCTATTCTTATCTTATTTAATTGTCTTATTCCAGTCTCACAAAAATGTTAACATTTATTGCCTACTTTTGGGCTATAAACATATTTTTCCTTCCTCTTATAACTTTGTACATATAATGACTTGATTTAAGATACATTACAAAAACAGCAAAAACACACCCTGAATAGCTAAGATAAATTACAAAATTCCTATACAAAATTTTGCAACACAATGCATCACAATATTACATACACAAAATATATATTATATATCAAATATCAACTCTTAAACACGTTCTATAACATCAAGACTAAATTGTGCAATGAAGGAAAGCAACATTAATCATACATTGTGGGTGGGATGTGTAGAAAAAGAAAACCCCATAAAATATAAATGGTTTATATATAATAGCTAGAAAAACACATGATACTGACATTATTTTCAAATAAATATACTTAAGATAGAATGAACTTAAACTCACAACTAAAACTAAAATGTTGTATTTAAAAGGAAAAAAAGGACGAGAAAAACAAACACAATATCATTATTACAACTTTTTGTACTTAAAATACTCTTAAGTTTATAACAATAAAAATACAAAAATAATAGAATAGAACATAAAAACACAAACTAGTTTTGAGTTTAGTTTATGCAAAAAACAAATATTATATCCTTTTGTCTCTTGTCATCATCATTTATTAAAGTCTAGCAGCAAACTGACAGACAGGGGGAGTTGCGACGAGTTGACATTGTATGTAATTATTTGTGTATGTATTTATGTATTTCTAAGCATCTTCTCAACAATATTAGAAACATTTTCCATAGCTGCGTTATTATTATAATGTAAATTATGTAAAGTAGCCTTTCGGGTGTGATGTTAGTTAAGTTCTTATCATTATCACAGACATTTGAGACATTTTGCTTTGAATTTCAAATTATGCTGATGACAATCGAAATTTTGGTTTAGTTTCATTTATAACATTGTATTTTTATGTGTAAATGTCATAATAAAATATGACATTTGATTGCTAATGTAAACTAAAGTTTGTTTGCTGCCTTAAAATATGCTATAGATTTGGAGATTTTATAATTATTTCATACATGAACTGGAACAAACTAAAACAGACCTAGAATAGAACTAGAACAGAACTAGAACAGAACTAGAACAGAACTAGAACAGAACTAGAACAGAACTAGAACAGAACTAGAACAGAACTAGAACAGAACT
>NW_025811700.1:0-1490 GCF_022045245.1 Lucilia cuprina
GACTAGACTATAGACTAGACTATAGACTAGACTATAGACTAGACTATAGACTAGACTATAGACTAGAATATAGACTAGACTATAGACTAGACTATGGACTAGACTATAAAAAAGACTATTGACTAGACTATAGACTAGACTATTGACTAGACTATAGACTAGACTTTATACTAAACTATAAACTAGACTATATACTTAACAATATACTTGAATGTATACTAGACTATAAACTATACTGTGGACTTGACTATAGACTAAACTAAACTATAGACTAATATTAACTAGGGGCAAACTTTTTCCAACTAGCCTGTCACTTCCACCTGTTCTCACACAATAGACACACTCACACACTGTTCATATAAAGGCGAAAAGAATATGTTATTAATTAATTAAATTTTTGTATAAAAAATAAACCTAACTACACACACATCCAAACGTACAAACACACAACCGTGATAGGAAACGGATATGAAATGAAGACACCCAATACAAATGTCAGTAACAACTTTTAAGAGAATTCACGCAAAATAATTGAAAAATTGAAAAAAAAGTTCAATATAAATGAGAATAAAAAATGTTATAATGAAATTGTTGAAATTAATAAATGTTGCATTAACTGTAACAAGCTATAGCATTAAAAAAAAATTTCAAAATATTACAAACATGTAACAATGACAGCAAGTATTTATTTTTGTTTCAATTTTTTGCGACATAAAAACCAATTGAGAATTCAAATTAAAAGTAATGAGTTTTAAAAGGATAAGCATTTGCTGCCAAGTATTTCCGTTATGGAAACATTTTAATATATAACAGTCATTAAATAGCAGATAAACAAATAATTAATAACTAAAGGAGTGTTGTATGAAACTAATTAAAATACATGCTTATTAATGTAAATGTTTTATATTTAATCTTGTCTGTAGTGCCAAAAATAGAATAGTCTTTAGTAGATTCTTTAGTACAGTGTGTAAAGTAGTCTATAGTCTAGACTATAGTCTAGTTTATAGTCTAGCGTACAGTCTAGTCTAGTTTATAGTACATTCTATATTATAGTCAATTCTATAGTCTAGTCTGTAGTCTAGCCTATAGTCTAGACTATAGGCTAGTATAAAGTCATAGTCTACTCTATAGTCTAGTCTATAATCATTTCCAAAGTGTAGTCTTTTGTATAGTCTATAGTCTAGTATTAGTCTAGTTTTAGTCTAGTCTATGTCTAGTCTAGTTTATATTCTAGTTTTTAGTCTAGTCTATAGTCAATTCTACAATCTGTTGTCTAGTCTAGTCAATAGTCAAGACTCCAGACAATTCTTTAGTCTAGTATATAATATAGTCTATAGTCTAGTTTATATTCTAGTCTGGTTAATAGTCTAGTTAATAATGTAGTCTATAGTCTAGTCTATAGTCTATAGTCTAGTCTATAGTCTAGTCTATAGTCTAGTCTATAGTCTAGTCTATAGTCTAGTCTATAGTCTAGTCTATAGTCTAGTCTA
>NW_025811701.1:0-1092 GCF_022045245.1 Lucilia cuprina
TGAGAAAAATCTGAAATAAGAAAATTTTTAAAGAAAATAAATTTTTTAATAAAATAAAATTATGAAAAATTTCAAAAGTGCAAAAATCACTTTATAAAGAATTTAAATGAAAAAGAAAAAAAAACGTGAAATAATGATATAATAAAAAGAAAATTATAAAGAAAATAAAAATATTCTTAAAAAAAACAAGGAAGTGAATTCTAAATACTAAAGTGCATTATTTTCTAATTTACTAGGAATGCTATTGATGTAAGTCATCTACTTGTGCCAAAATAAAACCAAAAATAAAAAGGATCTGTGCATACAATACATATATCAACAATATATACAAGGCAGCTTAATTGAAGAAAAGTGCAAATAAAACCAAGTGGTGAGTCTTAAATTTTTTCTTATTATTTTATTATGGATTCGTTAACACAATCGGTGACTGAATTGTCGGGATCAGTGGGCGCTTTAATGAACGAACTTAGGAGGGTGGATAACCGTATCCGTACCCTAGAAAAGAGGAATATGCGCATAAATAGGAAGAGACGAGAAACAAAAAAATACAGACAGGGTGACGTAGTTTACATTAAGGACAAACAAATAAAAGCAAAACAAAAACCAATTTATAAACGTGAAACCATTAGAAAAGACAATAGAGTAACAGTAGACACTGACACAGGTAAACGAATCCATAAAATCCATTTGAAAAATATACCCGAATAAACTCATCCACTTGGTAATAAAAGCACATAGGTTGGCATGTTCTACATTTGAAAATTGTTCCCTGGAATAAAACCTTTGAAATTATTTAACCTTTTTTATAATAAATAATATTTTAATAATTAATTAAAAACACATATAAAAGGAAAAATAATAATCTAATTAATGAATAAAAAAAAGAGAAAGAAATACATTTAATAATTTAAAAATATAAAATATATATTGTAAATTTGCTTTAGATAAAATTTTGAAAAATATTAATGCATTGAAAAAATATACTCAATAGTATAAAAAAATATTATAAAAATTAAATTTTTTTAAGTAAAATTTTGAAAAACGGTAATGAAACAAAAAAATATGTATTTAATAATCTAAAGGAATTCTAAA
>NW_025811702.1:0-3757 GCF_022045245.1 Lucilia cuprina
TTCTAGTTCTGTTCTAGTTCTGTTCTAGTTCTGTTCTAGTTCTAGTTCTGTTCTAGTTCTGTTCTAGTTCTATTCTAGTTCTGTTCTAGTTCTAGTTCTGTTCTAGTTATGTTCTAGTTCTGTTCTAGTTATGTTCTAGTTCTATTCTAGTTCTGTTCTAGTTATGTTCTAGTTCTATTCTAGTTCTGTTCTAGTTCTGTTCTAGTTCTATTCTAGTTCTGTTCTAGTTGTGTTCTAGTTGTGTTCTAGTTGTGTTCTAGTTCTGTTCGAGTTTTGTTCTAGTTATGTTTTAGTTATGTTCTCCCTTCCTGTCTCCCTTCAAACTTTAAGCTAATATAATATACTTATGTCAAGCACTATTTGTCGCCCTCGTGTCTAAATCATATACAAAATTAAATAAAAAATGAACTCGTATAAAAATATATTGCCGTACATATTATTGTACTTTTCATTTCCCCCTTACACTCCATACTTAAAATGCACTGTTTGTTAGCGCTCTACGTCAAAAACGGAAATTTACATACAAATGTAGCATTTCCGGTTTAAATGTCAACAAACCCTGTCACAGGCACTCATTCGCTATATGTCAGTCAGAATTTGTGTGTAATTTTGTGTTCATTGGAGTGAGTATTTTGGCAGTAAATGTATAAATTTAAGTATATGTATGTATTTTGTTGCTGTGCATTTGTGAACGTATTGCAATTGTCATTGTTATGCTGTTCGAAAAGAAGGAAGTCATAAAATGTATATTATTCTCACAATTGTGGTAGTTTTTTGTTGTCTCCTTTTTTTTGCACTCAAAAAATTGTAGGATTTTCTACTGCTGTTATAATATATTGTATATTTTTTTCCTACAATATTTTATTTTGTATTGGATGTCAAGTGCAAAAGTGCATTGTACTTCTAGTCTTATAGACATTTGTGAAGAAAACAACAAGCTTTTTGTTGGTAAATTGTTAAACAAGAAAAGAAAAAAGCAGATGCTACTTAAAGAAATTTAAAATAAAAAATAAAAAAAACTTTAAAAATACATTTTTAAATTTTGAATTGATTTGAACAAAAAAAAATCTGTTAAAATGTTTTTTTCTTTTCAACACCCAAAAATCCATTTAATTGTAAAAGTATTTCAATAATAGTTCAAATTTTTTACAACTCATTTCATTATCCCTCCAACACTCTGCTTTAATTCTCACAAATTATCTGCTGAATTGACCAATAAACAAAAGTACCAGGAAAAAAAATGTTGCACAACTGCTGATTGTTTCGTTTAGTATTGGTTTGGTTTTGTTTTTTGTTTTTTGTTATTTGTACCCTCAAAAACGAAAAGCGAAACAAAATTTTACAAAACTTTTTTTTACTCAACCAACGGCATGTTTTTGTGTATAAAAATTTATAAATTACCATAAAAAAGAAATCCATTTCACAGCCCCTTAACAACTTTTGTATATTTATACCACTTTTGTTGCATGCAAATCACTTGTTATATGAAAAACTACAAAATGACTGAAAAAAAGGGTGGATGCAAAAAAAAATATTTCATACTGATGCTAACAACAAAAAAACTATTTGCTTTCCCATGTCATAGTGGTAAGAAATTAATAGAAAAAATGTTAAAATTTGGCTGTGAAAATTTGTTTGCTAAAACCCGAGTTATTAAAGTGATAAATAAATACAAAAGTGGACAGTCAAAAAAAAAGCACAAAGCTAACGAGATTATTTCATGGAAATATTTACTATAAAACTTTCTTTCATAAATAGTCTATATAGTCTAAAGGATAGTTTATAGTCTAGTACATAATTTAGGATATAGTGTAGTCTATTGTCAAGTTTATAACCTAGTCTAAAGTCTAGTCCATAACATAGCTTACCTAAACCATAAACCAAATCCATAAGGTAGTCTTCAGTCTAATCTATAATCTAGTCTACAGTCTAGTCTGTAGTCAAATCTATAGTCTAGTCTATAGTATAGTCTATAGTCTAGTCTATATTCTAGTCTATAGTCTAGTCTATATTCTAGTCTATAGTCTAGTCTATAGTCTAGTCTAAAGTCTAGTATATAGTCTATTCTATAGTCTAGTCTTTATACTAGTCTATAGTCCAGTCAATAGTCTAGTCTATAGTCTTGACTATAGTCTATTCTATAGTCTAGTCTATAGTCCAGTCTATAGTCTAGTCTATAGGCTGGTCTATAGTCTAGTCTATAGTCTAGTCTATAGTCTAGTCTATAGTCTAGTCTATAGTCTAGTCTATAGTCTAGTCTATAGTCTAGTCTATAGTCTAGTCTATAGTCTAGTCTATAGTCTAGTATATAGTCTAGTCTATAGTCTAGTCTATAGTTAAATCAGTAGTTTTGTCTAATGTATAGTCTATGATTTAGGTTGTAGAATAATCTTAATTTAGACCACGTTATCTACCACCTCGTATTTAAATAACAAAATACGCTTCAAGTACCATTACTTTCAAATACATTTAAATGGTTTCCATTAACTTTTTGATAATTTGCTGTTTGTCATTGTTTTCTCTTACTAACAAAAATAAATATTTCTCCTAGTCTGTAGTAAGCTTTTAGGTAAAAAACTTAAAAAAATAAAACAATCTTCTCATGCACTGATGAAGCCAATTTGATATTAAAGCCTTTGTGTCATTGTTGTAATTTTCCAAATTCTTTTGATGCAGTCTGCCAAATAAGCATTCTTCTATTGTTTTGGCTGCCTCACATCCATATAAACAATTATTTACTTAAAACACGTATTTTTCCACATTTTGGCTCAAACACTCTTTATACATATATACACTCCATATTAAAATACTAAATGTTGTACATTTACAATTTCTATTGATGCTAAAGTTGTTGCTAAAATGTTAGTTGCTGCTGCTACTGCTACTTTTGTTGTTTATGTCAAGGACATAAATGCTGCGTGTACAACCAAAACATTTGTTCAAAATCAGTGATGTGTTAAATGCACAGCAACAATGCAACACAACATCATTTCGCAGCAAATACACTTGTTCTAGTGAAGAAAACCCCGGCTATATCTCTTCTTCGCTTTTCAGCATAACTAGACTGAACACTAAACAGTTGCAACAGCAGCAACGAACAAACTTTGAACTTTTGGTGTGTTGTTCTTTTTTTCTGCTGCAAAGAAGTAGACGTCGAAGGCGGTTACACATGTGCTCATTCAAAATATCACTTTAAATTACCCTGATTTGTATTTTTGTGTATGTTATTTAGTTTGTTGTTTTTGTAAGCAAGTCTATATTTGTTTGGGTGTGTGTGCGGAGGATTTTTTCTAAAAATTACAAGAATCGCAGCAACAATAGTGTATTTAGAGCGTAAAGTTTGTAAAAACAAGTTCAGTTTTTCACGTTTAATCATAAACTTGTGTTTAAGTTTAACAAAGATATGAATTTAATGTGTCAGTTAAAACAATCAACGAAATGAAAATTTATCAAAATTAAAAAAGAAATGAAATTGAAAAGTATGTGTTTAGATTTGTTGACTTTAAAACATATTACTCATACGCACGAGTGGTTTTTAATTTTTGAATCATAAGCGATAACTAGAAACGAAAACAGTAGAACTTGATTCTAGACTGGCTTATAACAGGAATAACGTAGAAGCAAATGTATATTAGTATAATTTAATGTTACTATAGACTAGACTATAGACTAGACTATAGACTATACTATAGACTAGACTATAGACTAGACTATAGACTAGACTATAGACTAGACTATAGACTATACTATAGACTAG
>NW_025811703.1:0-2166 GCF_022045245.1 Lucilia cuprina
ACTAGAACAGAACTAGAACAGAACTAGAACAGAACTAGAACAGAACTAGAACAGAACTAGAACAGAACTAGGACAGAACTAGAACAGAACTAGAACAGAACTAGAACTTAACTAGAACTGAACTAGAACTGAACTAGAAAAGAACTAGAACACAACTAGAACACAACTAGAACACAACTAGAACACAACTAGAACACAACTAGAACACATCTAGAACACAACTAGAACACAACTAGAACACAACTAGAACACAACTAGAACACAACTAGAACGCAACTAGAAGACAACTAGAACACAACTAGAACACAACTAGAACACAACTAGAACACAACTAGAACGCAACTAGAACACAACTAGAACACAACTAGAACACAACTAGAACACAACTAGAACACAACTAGAACAGAACTAGAATAGAGCTAGAACAGAACTAGAACACAACTAGAACACCACTAGAACTGAACTGGAACAAAACTAGAACTAGAATAGAACTAGAATAGAACTAGAACAGAACTAGAATAGAACTAGAACAGAAATAGAACAGAACTAGAATAGAACTAGAATATAAAATTAAAAAAAAATAAGTTCAAGTTCAGTTGTCTGAAAAATATTATATTTTTTTTTACCAACATACATATTCATATCATTTCAATACATATGACTAATTAAATTAGACTTTATTTATTATCATATAAAGACCTTAATGATATAACGAAAAAGTTTAACAGAATTTTTTTTTCAAACAATGAATCCTTTCAATCCTTTTTTGAACAGCTACATATACTTAAACTTAAATAACTTATTCCTATTGTGAAGAGAAGAATATAAATTTTTCTAATTACATTTCAAATTTATGTCACGAATTCGTATAAAATTTTTTTTCGAAACACTGAATAAACTTTATCCTGAACAAATACTAAAATACAAAATACCCACACTTACATACATTTCGGCAAATCACATAAATACAGAGAAAAACAAAAGAAAATGTAAAAAAATAAAAACAATAGAAAATGAAAAAAAAAACAAAGTTTTAAAATGAAAGAAATAAATACAATTTCAATTTTCAACTTTTTTTACAAGTTATCATTTAGAAAAACTTATTTTGTATCCCCTTTTTAAAATTGTCAGTCAACCTTTTTGGCCTTTTCTTAAAAAACGTTTAAAAATAACTTGTCTAGTGTAATCTGAAACTTAAATAGACAGTTATTTTTATTATAGTCTAATATAACCCACAATTGCATTTTAGTTTTCTTAAATAAATTTTAAAATGCAAAAGTTTTTTAGTTGTTCCCTTTAAAAACCTCAGTGGTAGGTTTAGTTAAGCCTTAAACATGCTGCAGCAAAGTTTAGTAAAGGAGTAGTGAAGTGTTTCAACAATTCGTGGAAAATTCTCTTGTCTAGAAGATTTTTATTCTAACAACCAAAACTACCATAGACACGCTTCTTGTAACAAGTATTAGTTACAATAGTTTTTTTTTTACTTCCTTCTATATTCTCGCTCGTCTGATTTTCAGTTAAACTTTTACACACACAACATAACCTTTAAGGACCCACCACCCCATCCACTGACAAAGTGTTTAATAACACAACTACAATGTAAAAATGTACGTTGCATGCTGCAAGTAAGACAATATACATCGCACCAACACACATACAACTGATTATTATGTTCTTCGCATAAAGTTAACGCAGTAAGTAACAAGTTCACAAAAATTCCAATGCCACCCTAAAAATATACTAAACCTGAGACATTGTTTTCTACACACTTTAATGTGCATGTATGTATGTAAATGTGTGCGTAATGACATGCTTATGCCTGTGTGTATGTGTTGATGCCTGCAACTAGGATTTCCTTCTCTATTACAGCCCTTTGGCTAAAATTAATGAGGTGATAGATTCTTGTTTAAATATAAAGAACAGTAACTGAATGTTAAGAATAACTAACATAAACGAACTTTAAATACCCTATAATCGATAGTGTATAATGTACAGTTTAGTCCACAGTAGGGCCTATAAGCGGGAATATAGGCTATGCTATAGTCTGGTATATAGTTCAGTCTATAGTCTAGTCTATAGTCTAGTCTATAGTCCAGTCTATGGTCTAGTCTATAGTCTAGTCTATAGTCTAGTCTATAGTCTAGTCTATAGTCTAGTCTATAGTCT
>NW_025811704.1:0-1129 GCF_022045245.1 Lucilia cuprina
TGTTGGTTCCATTTCAAATTTGGAAAGAAGGCTAAGAAATGTGTTACCCCCTGCAATTTCAATCAATCAAATCAGGAAAACTAATTGGCGCTCCATCTTCGGTGACGGATGGTAGCAGCCAAGAGCTATGTCGCTTGTTTATTCGTGATAACAAATCGAAATACAGGTTTTTAGTTGACTTTTGAGCGGATCTTTCAGTAATTCCAGTCTCATCAGTTCAACGCAAACAACAACCCAGCTCACTTATTTTATACGCTGCTAATAACTCAGCAATAAAAACTTTTGGAACAAAAACTCTTACAATCGATCTCGGACTCAAGCGCAGTTTCACATGGGATTTTGTTATGGCTGATATAGAGAAGCCTATCATTGGATCGGATTTCCTAGGTAACTATGGTTTACTTATTGATGTAAGAAACAACTGTCTTATTGATCCAAAAACCAAGTGCACTTCAAAAGGTAGTATTGTTAATGATCAAAACATTTCAATAAAAACCTTATCGCCATCATCTCCATTCTACGCACTTCTAACGGAATACAATGATTTGTCAAAAATTAATTTCCATTCTAAGACAAAGCATTCAGTCCAACATTTTATAGAAACTACAAATGGTCCTCCTGTATTTTGCAAGCCAAGACGTCTATCTCCTGAGAAATTGCTGGTAGTAAAGAAAGAATTCAACGAAATGGTGCGTCTTGGAATTTGTCGACCCTCAGATAGCAACTGGGCCAGCCCACTACATATGGTCAAAAAATCCAATGGTGAGTGGCGTCCCTGTGGTGACTACCGCAATCTAAATGCTCGTACCATACCTGATTGCTACGCTGTTCCCCACATTCACGATTTCGGAATGCTTTTGGATGGTAAGAAAGTATTTAGTAAAGTCGATTTAGTGAAAGCGTACCACCACATACCAGTCGCAGAGGACGACATTAAAAAGACTGCAATTACAACACCCATTGGAAATTTTGAATTTCTCAGAATGACATTTGGTTTGTGCAATGCCGCACAAAGCTTCCCAAGGTTTATGCACGAAGTTGCAAGAGAATTGGATTTCGTGTACGTTTATATTGATGATTTGCTCATTGCATCAGAAAGCGAACAAGAACATCAAAAGCATTTAAGAAT
>NW_025811705.1:0-1579 GCF_022045245.1 Lucilia cuprina
TCTATAGTCTAGTCTATAGTCTAGTCTATAGTCTAGTCTATAGTCTAGTCTATAGTCTAGTCTATAGTCTAGTCTATAGTCTAGTCTATAGTTTAGTCTATAGTCTAACCTATATATTATTATTCTACTAAAACAACATTAACTTTTAAAAAATTTCACTTTAACAAACTTTTTTCATTAAGATTCACAAAAAAGTCTAGTCTATAGTCTAGTCTATAGTCTAGTCTATAGTCTAGTCTATAGTTTAGTCTATAGTCTAGTCTATTGTCTAGTCTATAGTCTAACCTATATATTATTATTCTACTAAAACAACATTAACTTTTAAAAAATATCACTTTAACAAACTTTTTTCATTAAGATTCACAAAACTTTTTTATTTAAATCTGATTTGCATTTAATTGAAACCAAACAAAATCCACCATTCTCTCTCCTGCTGTTTTGTTCATAGTTCATTACGGAGCACAAACTAATTGTAAGTGCCAACACACGTCATACATTTCAGAGCCCACGTTGGTTGATGTTGCCACCAACGAATAAAATAATATAATGACAACAAAATTTTTGTTTTTGACTTCTTAATTGCGTTTATATAAAAACAACAACAACACTAGATAAAAAGAAATGTCATATAGACAACAACAAAAAAATATATTATTCCAAAAAAAGACAAACGAAAATTGTTGGAAACATTACAAATGGCGACAACAGAAATTTACGTTTAAATGCAATTTAAACGCTGCGTGAGTGCGTCAGCAACAAAAAATTTATAAATTAAATATTCAGTATTTTTGGTTAAATTTTTGCTGGCAGACAATAGACAGTTACAAAATTTAATGAAAAACATTACTCTAGCTTAAACCAACAATTTATAGGGCTTTTAAGTTGGTAATAAAAATGCTAAAATGTAAAGAGTCGACGTTAGCTAGAACGTAATATTGTGATTTTTTTCAATTCAATTTTTGTTTTTCATTTACATATGATAAAGTTTTGCCAATTTTAAAAACGACAACTTGTGCGTACAATAAAGACAAATTTCAATTAAATCAAATGTTAAAAACTTTTAATTTTCAATCACATTATATACTTTAAGTTTATTATAATTTAAATTCTTTTTTAATTACTTATTTTACCAAAAAAGTGCAAAAACAAAACTTTTCTAAGAACAAAATCGCATGTTCAATATGAGTTTATAATTTTTACTTCAAACTGCGACTATTACACTAATTTGCAATTCAATTAACAGCTGTTAAACACTAAACACGAACCTACACAACTTCAAACTTGTGTTGCAACAAAAAAATGTAAACACAGCATACAATTGCACGGCTGCCAGTTGACCAATGTCATGAAACACGCTGTCAGAGATGAAAACAACTTTAGACCACAGTCGAAACTATACACTAGACTGTAGACTAGATTGCAGACTAGAATGCAAACTAGATTATAGAATAGACTATAGACTAGATTCTATACTAGACTAGACTATAGACTAGACTATAGACTAGACTGTAGACTAGACTATAGACTAGACTATAGACTAGACTATAGACTAGACTATAGACTAGACTATAGACTAGAC
>NW_025811706.1:0-1991 GCF_022045245.1 Lucilia cuprina
ACTAGAACTGAACTAGAACTGAACTAGAACTGAACTAGAACTGAACTAGAACTGAACTAGAACTGAACTAGAACTGAACTAGAACTAAAATAGAACTCAACTAGAACTAAAATAGAACTGAACTAGAACTGAACTAGAACTAAAATAGAACTCAACTAGAACTAAACTAGAAATGAACTAGAACTGATATAGAACTAAAATAGAACTCAACTAGAACTGAACTAGAACTGAACTAGAACTGAACTAGAACTGAACTAGAACTGAACTAGAACTGAACTAGAACAGAACAGAACTAGAACTGAACTAGAACTGAACTAGAACAGAAATAGTATGTTGCGACAAAAATGTTTACAGTGTAAACATACATATATGTATATGTAGGTGGGTGTGTGTGTGAACATATTTACACTGAAAAAATCATTTTGTTTGGTGGAACAGAAAATAATTGTTGTGAAAAAAAGAACATAAAAATTTGATTAAAAAATCGGATAACTTTTAAATGAAACAATTGTGTGAAAACCCCGCAAAAATAGCAATGTAGCAGACAAGTATAAAACAAAAGAGTGAAAATTCTAACTTTAAAATATTTACACAGACTTTTACTATAATTTAAAAATATATATATAATTTACTAGCAAATATTTTCTGTAATTTTGCCAGTGTACTTCTTTTTATAGCAATAAACAAAAATTTCTCCCGCATTGATTTATGAGTACCATCAAGACTCTTACATAACCATATGTGTGCTTCAACACCTCCACATGAATCAGATAAATGTCTTAATATTTTGTAAATACCAGAACAGGCGAACTGATAGGGTGAATACTATATTGTTAAAATGAAAAACAGTTCGGTTTTATTTATATTCTGTTGTTAATAAAATTTCAAGATTAATTGTTAAATACCCTTAAAACAGAGAGTCATAGAAACAGAGAGAAAAACTTGAGCATTGAAATCATTTAATATCAAATGAAAGCGAAATGAAATATGACAACTTATTCCCTTATACTTAATTAATATTTTTGTATTTGCACAATCTTCTGCACATAAATAACGCCACATATGCAAACATCAAAGTCGGGAAATTTTTAAATAAAAAAAACTGTAAAAATGTAGAAAAGTGTTGACATAAATACTTCATATTTATGTATAAATACAAAAAAAACACATAAATATTTTTAGCAGATATCTGACATTTACAAAAGTTTTGTCATTTCATTAGTTTTTCGTTTTTTCTTTTCCACATAACAAAAAAAATTCTCTGTTTAATTGAACTTTATTTAAATCGAGTTAAATAAATGGAATATATTAATTTGTTAGCTGTCAAGCTTTAATGTTTAATTAAATAAATAAAACGCAATATTAAAGCCATACACAAAGTGTTTTTTAATTAATTCTACTCAATTCAATTATAGTTCTATAGTAAAAATATATTATTATTATTTTTGTTATAAAAACTATTAGTTCTTTAATTCAATTAAAACCAGACTAGACTGTTTAATTGTGAGAAATAAAATATAAATACCCCAGAGATTACTTGCAAATTTATACATAAAATACAATATTAATCATACGTCTGTGATAAAAAACAAAACAATTTTAGTCTATAGCAACAGTATATAGCAACGGTGCGTATGTGATATATTTTTTGAAAAAATATTATGTATACGTCTGATGTATGTTGAGGCTTTAGGGAATATGTTTAAAAAAGAAAATATATAAGAAAAGTATAATAGTACTTAACTAAAACTGAGCTACAACTAACTTAAAACTGAACTAGAACAGAACTATAACTGAACTTTAACAGCTCTAGAATTTAACTGGAACAGAACTATAACATAACTTAAGCAGAACTAGAGGAAAACTATAGCTTAGCAAGACCATAGAAAAGAATTAGAACAGAACTAGAACAGAACTAGAACAGAACTAGAACAGAACTAGAACAGAACTAGAACAGAACTAGAACAGAACTAGAACAGAACTAGAACAGA
>NW_025811707.1:0-2954 GCF_022045245.1 Lucilia cuprina
CTAGACTATAGACTAGACTATAGACTAGACTATAGACTAGACTATAGACTAGACTATAGACTAGACTATAGACTAGACTATAGACTAGACTATAGACTAGAAAATAGATTAGACTATAGACTAGACTATAGACTAAACGATAGACTAAACTACAGACTAGACTATAGACTAGACTATAGACCAAACTATAGACTAGACTATAGACTAGACTATTGACTAGACTATGGACTAGAATATAGAATAGATTATAGACTAGACTAGACCATAGACTACACTATAGACCAGATTACAATCGATTGTCAATTACCACAGATCTCACTTTACTCCCTCCTTCCTTTAGCATAAACAGCGAAAAGTTTGTTATTTTGTTGTTGACAACAACGGCAACGATAACAACAATAAAAACACACAATCAAACAAAAGCGACGAACAACAACTGAAAAAATTGCTCAATAATACAAAAATTTTTCGTTATTTCCTTGTTGTTTTTAATCAACCCAAGTTTATCCTGCCCCGAAACAAACCAAATAGCAACAACAACAACAGCAGCAGCAACAACATACTTCCATATACAACAAATGTAAAATGTTTTGAAAACGGCAGCATGCAACTAACACACATTCACACATACAATACTTTTGAATTTATTATGCACAATCGCATCAAAAACTCATTTGTTGCCGGTTTTAGCTGACTGGAGGAATGAAAGGAAATATTTGCAACCTGTAAAATGTTCACACACACACATATATATAAACTCTCATACACATACTTAAATAATGCCAAGAGCACCATCATCACCACAGCTATTCGTACTATTACCGAAGTACACACACAAACTCCAAACTAAGCACTTAAGGAATGCACAATGGGATGATTTCCAATAAAAACCGATTTGCCGTAAAAAAAGGCAAATTTACTATATCAAACAATATATATATATATATATGAGTCTAGACTACAGTTTATACTAAAGACAACACTAAAAGTTAGACTACAGTCCAGACTACACTATCGCCCAGACTATTGATTAGACTACAATCTAAGTTATAGTAGACTATAATTTATACTATATACGAGGCAATAGTCCATACTATATACTGGACTTTAGACCAGACTAGATAGTATAGTTCAGACTACGGACTAGACTATTGACCAGACTATAGGCTAGACTATAGACAAATCTGTAGTCTGGACTATAGACCAGTCTGTAATCTGAACTATAGTCTAGACTACAGACTATAAACTATAGTATAGTCTATACTAGAATATAGTCCAGACTATATACTATTCTATAGTCCAGGCTTTAAAACAATGCTCTAGATTATATACATGTCAGTCTAGGGTCCAGACTATAGACTATAGTCCAGACTATATACTAGATTGAAGTCCAAACTATAGACAAGAATATAGTCCAGACTATAAACTAGATTATAGTGCAGACTATATACTAGACTTTAGTCTAGAACATAGTCTACAGACTATAAACTATAGTATAGTCTATACTAGAATATAGTCCAGACTATAGACTATAGTCCAGACTATAAACTAGATTAAAGTCCAGACTATAGACTATAATATAGTCCAGACTATAAACTAGATTATAGTGCAGACTATATACTAGACTTTAGTCTAGAGCATAGTCTGGACAGTAATATAGTCTATAGCCTACACTATAGTCCTTATTATAGATTGTCGTTCCGACCCATAGTTATCTAACATTAAAATAACATTTGCACAAAATATATGCTAGTGTTCTAAAACGTGTTTTTGAACTTGTTTAAATGTATGACTGTGTGACAAACTACATGTGTTGTAGAACAATATGTGAAGCCAAAACTCCTCGCTTCCTCTATGACTCTCTCTTTCTCTCTATAACCTTTGCACAAAAAAGCAAACGTTTTCTCGCTCACTTTACACCACAATAACCATTAATTTACCAAAACATATGCAGGCTGTGGCGTGTAGCTTTTTTATTGCTGTTGCATACTTTTCAGCTGATGTTGTTTCTATTCCTCCATTGCATACTTTACGGCTACAGCTTAGTCTACATGGCAGTCACAGACGACATCATTTGCTATTTTACATTTCATTAAATTGTAACCTCTCACTCAATGATAATGACACATAAAACTTTCCTCTGGCTCCCATCTCCCTTCTACCGAGACCACATTATTAGACCACAGGCATTTCCCGAAAACTAAAATAATACGTATATTGGTATATATAGAAAAAAAACCCTATTGTTGTAGTCAACCACTACAATAGTGTTAACTTTGGCAAAGAAAAATTACATTAAAACTAGAAAGGGAATTATTATTTGGATTTAAGCATAAAGTTGTATTTTGTAAATGTGACGTTACAACATACATTAGGCGGCAAATGACAATGGAGAGCATAAGTTGGAGCAGTAGCTTATAGTTGAGGCCATAATGTAGACGACAATGGAGATAATCGAATAGAATATTAACGACATAATAGGTTAAGCTATAGTCCAAATAATCGACAATAGACTATAAAAGTCAAGAGAAAAGATTGGACTATAGTCCACACAATATATCAAACCATCGTAAAGACTATAGTCGAGGCAATAAAATAGACCACATTTGAGACGATAGACTAGACTATAATCGATACAAACAGACTAGACCATAGACTAGAATATCGACTAGAATATAGACTAGACTATACACTAGACTATAGAGTAGACTATAGACTAGACTATAGACTAGACTTTAGACTAGACTTTTGACTAGACTATAGACTAGATTATAGACCAGATTATAGACTAGATTATAGACTAGACTATAGACTAGACTATACTATGACTATAGACTAGACTATAAACTAGACTATAGACTGGACTATAGACTAGACTAGACTATAGACTAGACTATAGACTAGACTATAGACTAGACTATAGACTAGACTATAGACTAGACTATAGACTAGAC
>NW_025811708.1:0-2057 GCF_022045245.1 Lucilia cuprina
GTCTATAGTCTAGTCTATAGTCTAGTCTATAGTCTAGTCTATAGTCTAGTCTATAGTCTAGTCTATAGTCTAGTCTATAATCTAGTCTATAGTCTAGTCTATAGTCTTCTCTATTGTCTAGTCTATAGTCTAATCTTATTTTAGTGTGTGGAACTGTACTTAAACTTTGTTTATATAGAAACCAAAACATTTTAAGAACAAAAAATGTTCCCCCTATTTAGCTTTTCTTTAACTTAAATCTGTTCATAAATGACTTTAATTACCAAACAAAGAAATCAAGACCTTCAAAATCCTTAAATCTGTAAGTTTATATTACATTTTTAGGGGAACAGACTTAAGTCAATATAATAATTTTTTTCTTGTTATTTTCCTTTTTAAGCTATAAAAAATCCTAACAAACACACATTATTATAACTTGCCACAAAATATTGTTTTCTTAAGGATTAGAACAACAACATATGGCGTATGATTGTTTTCAAATCGAGTTACTTAAGACTTTAAAGGCTGGCAGGGTAAATTACTATAAAAAAGTTGTGTTAAACTGATTATGATTTACTTAAGTATTTTCTTCAAAGGCAAAAGAAAAACAAAATCATTACTAAGCTGTGAATTTTCTTTTTATGTTCTCACTTGAGTTTTATTAAGAGGATTTATAAAGCTGATAACAAACATATGGTTATAATGAAACACATTAAAACTGAATTTTTGTTTTATTTTCAACATATTTTTATAAAATAACTACTTTAAAGGAAACCTTTTTTTTATTTTTTTATAGATTTGCAGCAGCTGACCAGCTTATGCTTAATTAATTTAAAAAGAGTGCAACAGTGAATAATATAAAGCAAAAAATTTAACAAACTAACCATCCAATCAACGCTGCTAAACAAAGAATAACAAAGTAAAATAAAATAAAAAAAATTTAAAAAAGAAACAAGTGCCAACAAAAGATTTATATACACAACATACTAACAACCAGCATAACTGCTACTAAAACTATATAAACAAAGATACAAGTAAATGTTCATACATATAAATACATACATATGTGTCTATTTATTTTAAAACAAAACTAACTGAAGCGTAAACAAAAAAACCATGTTGAAGTATTGTATAAAATATTCCACTAATACTACTGCAACACAATTGCTTCTATATCCAACATTTGCTACAGTTCAGGCTGACGCCATTATAATTTCGCTATGAAAACTAAACATAAAAGTTGTGTCGCTGCTGCTGCTGTTGCTGCTGGGGCTGGTGAAAAAATGAAATCGGTTATATTATATCCATATGGACCGTTGACGGGCACCGGATGTTGTCGCATGTTGCATGCTAAAAATTTGGCTATAACAAGTGCAATTTATACAATTGTAAGTATTATTAAATATTTAAAAGAGTTTTTTTATTTTAAACAAAAAACTATATATATTGAAAAAGAAAGGAAAAAAGGAAAATTATAACAACAAAAATTGACAAAAATTAATAAAAAAGCTTTTTAAAATGTTTTAAAGTGAAAATAACAATAATGAACAAAAATCTATTGTCCTTAAAATAGCATTTTAAGTAAAAGTGCATATATGTCATACTACAGGCCAATTATTAAAATAATAACTACACTACATATGCTACTTACATTTCATATAAATTTGTTTAAATAAATGTTCTTTTCATGTTAACATATTTGTTCTCTTCCTAAGTTGCATTAAAAGCTTAAAAAAAAGAGGTGAAAAATGTTGACTGCACTTCAGTGCACGCCATACAAGTACAAGTCTATTAAAATGGCCAATTTAACACAACACCTGGACTGCTGCATACACACACATGCACAATCTTCGTTTGCACACAGTGCAGCCCTTAAAAGCAGGTTTGCTTTCTTATAAAAATGGTTAAAGTGGGAGTGAAATGCTGTAGACTAGACATCGTATTAGACTAGAATAGACTAGACTATAAAGTAGACTATAGACTAAACTATAGACTAGACTATAGACTAGACTATAGACTAGACTATAGACTAGATTATAGACTAGACTATAGACTAGACTATAGACTAGACTATAGAC
>NW_025811709.1:0-3496 GCF_022045245.1 Lucilia cuprina
GAACTAGAACAGAACTAGAACAGAACTAGAACAGAACTAGAACAGAACTAGAACAGAACTAGAACAGAACTAGAACAGAACTAGAACGGAACTAGAACAGAACTTGAAATTCTTAAAACTAAACTGAAACATCTATTTGTATTTGATTTATTATTATTCAGATAAAATTAATTTATTTCTATGTAAAATTTTATATCTGTTGTCTTCTTTTAATTTGTTTTGTATTTAAACTTGACATGTCTTTAGTTTTCCATTAAAAATTTAATTATAAAAATTAAAATTTCATTATTTAAAATTAAATTATTTATAACTTTACATTTTCCACACCATGACGAAACACACAAACGCAATCCGCGCAACATCTCAGTACCAACGACAATGGTAAGTGGCAACAGGAAAAAGATTTAAAATGAAAGTAGAACAGACGTTGAGACTTGAGAGTGTATAGAAAGCAAAAAAATGAAAATTAATATTTAATGCATTCATTTGCCGCCTTGATAATTACGCTTAACTATTTCATTGTCAGCTTAGATATGAATTAAATACACTCAAACCTTTAGCCAACCAACTGCCAAGATGTTGATGATGGTGGTAACAAGGACATTTAGCAAGAAATAGAAAAATAAATGGAAAATATATAAAAGGTCCTTAGTATGTCTAACGCCTAGAAAATTGCAGCTAATGACTATTTTTTCCCCTCTATCTATAACAAAACTCATTTACACTCTTCCACACATAAAAAAATTGAAGTTGGAGAAAAAAGTAAAAGACAACTAAATTGTCCTGGCTTAAGTGTACAAAATGGAGAAAAAAAAAAGAAATATCTTACTGCATACGTAGAAGACCAGTAAATGACAAAGAAATTGTCTTTTAGATGCTTCGGCTGCTAAAAGTATGCTATAGATTCCTTCTTTCTTAACTTTAGCTGTTAGACTGTATGTGTTTGTTGGAAAAGAGACAAATACATTTTTAGTCCTTTGTGTATTTGTATGCGTGAGTTATTCTCACCCACCTGTTTAACAATTAATGTCCTTTACTCACACTCTTATGCACACACACACACACAACCATTAACACCGTATACTCAAGTTTAATTCATATTTAATTTTTCCTCGATTTTTTCTTCTTCAACATTTTGATTTCATTGTGCATGTGTTTGGGTTAGCGAGAAAATGTGTTTGTGTGTTTATCTTTCTGTTGTAGAGACATTTTATTCTTTTTTTCTTTGTAATTTGTCTCCCAAGTAATTAGTAAGATTTAAATTGGTTTATATTCTTCTTTATTTTTTATCCTTAACTTCCGTTTTAGACATTTTGCTTGAACGGCAGACAGACAGTCCCATTTCCACAAATGACAGTGGAAGGTTTCTTTTCTTTTGCATCATTTAGTTAAAATGCGTTTATTTCATCATCATCACTTACATGAGTTTAGTGTGTTTATACACTTAAATTACATACTTCATATTCATATACTTAAGTATTAGTAAGCATTTAGAAGTAGTAGTAGCATGTGAGTTAGTTTGTGCGTATGTAGAAAGGTAAAAACTAGAAGATTTAAACGACTAATGTATAAATTAGACAGGCCAATCTGCGTCAAATATTCGACTATAGAATTTTTATAGACTGGACCAATATCTATATTGGTTCACTATTTGTAAAAATAGTGAAATAGAACTGAACCAGCACTGAACTAACCTAAACAAGAATGAATTAGTACAGAACTAGTACAGAACTTGAACAGAACTCGAACAGAACTAGAACTAGAACAGAACTAGAACAGAACTAGAACAGAACTAGAACAGAACTAGAACAGAACTAGAACAGAACTAGAACAGAACTAGAAAAGAACTAGAACAGAACTAGAACAGAACTAGAGCAGAACTAGAACAGAACAGAACAGAACTAGAACAGAACTAGAACAAAACTAGAACAGAACTAGAACAGAACTAGAACAGAACTAGAACAGAACTAGAACAGAATTAGAACAGAACTAGAACAAAACTAGAACAGAACTAGAACAGGACTAGAACAGAACTAGAACAGAACTAGAACAGAACTAGAACAGAACTAGAACATAACTGGAACAGAACTAGAACAGATCTAAAACAGAACTAGAACTGAACTAGAACTCAACTTGAGCTGAACTAGAACTGAGCTAGAACTGAACCGGAACTGAACTAGGACTAGCACATAAATTAATATTTTTAATGGATTTAGTCCATTTAGTATTGCCGGGTCCTTTAAACAAAATTTATCCTGGTGCCGTTGCAAGTACATGTTGATTTTAATTTTAACCATTAAATGTGCTGCACACATTAAGTTCTTGTTTAAGTTTTTTATTGTCTAAACGTTTCAATTCATTAATGGTTATTTTAAAATTTACAAAGGAAAGAAATGTATAAAGTTTCGCAACGTATGTATACATACACCCTACACTAGTTTATAAAATTTTGTTTTGATTACATTTAAAATAATTTTTCTATTTGTTGGCATATTTCTTATATTATTTTCTGTGACAAAGTAATTGAAAACTTACTTGCTAATGTATTTTTAGTTTATTTTGCAATAAATAAAATATTGAATTCATCACATACCTAAAAAGATAAAAAAAGAAAAATAAATTAATAAGAAACTTCAATAATAAGATAATAATGTGTAAAAAGGGCCTTAAATAAATGAATAGCTATAGCTTAGAAATCAGTCATTATTTAACTTATTCTCAGTATTGCTTTTGGTATACAATTGTTATTAACAAGTGTCTTTAACCTTAAATATTTTACAAATTATTAAGAGTTTTACTTTCAAAATATATAATTATTTCTATATTACATTAATGTCATTAATATCAACAATGTAATATAAATATATTTGTAGCAGCATGTCACTCTAATTATATAAATAAACATTTCTATTTAACCTTCTACCGAAACCTTCAACAACATTTTCCAAAAATTTATATTTCCTATACCAACTTCACACCTGTCATTTAAAATTAATCACTAAAAGATTTTTATCATTTTCAGACAAAAAACAGAAAATGTATAAAAGGACAAAAAAAAAAAAAAAACAAAACAGGACGAAAATAAATATGTACAATGAAAATTAAATGGAATTGTAATGTGGTATGAAAATTATAACACCTTGTAACAAATGCACAATTAAAAACAACTTACTAAAGTAATAGCAACAACATTGCTCTGGTTATTGTTGTCACTTTGGTTGTTTGTATTGCTGTCGTTGTTGTTGTTGTCATTTTGTAATAACAAGAGTGTAACATGTCTAAATCACATTGTAATTATCTTTAATAATTAAATATCACTGGTATTTATAAAGGGTAAACCAAAATTTATGAAAGTTTTCCCTTAAAAAGAAAAACATTATACCTCTTAATTATACCCTACACCACTATAGTGGGGAGGGTATTATACGTTTGTGCTAATGTTTGTAACATACAAAAATATTGGTCCAATACCCACCTTAAAGTATACCGATCGATT
>NW_025811710.1:0-2463 GCF_022045245.1 Lucilia cuprina
CGGACATCGTAGTGAATTTTCATGCCCATCAATAGTTTCTGATTCCTTAATATTTACACCACCCATATATATAGATGGAACAACAATATCTGCCAAGCGTTTATGTGTAAAAAAAACAACATTGAGTCTTATGGGTGTTAAAATCGACACTGTTAACACAACCCCATGCAGGGATTTTTAACAAGTCCTGATAAAACTAATTCATATTGCGTCCCATTTCCCCAATCTCTAGAGGGCTTGGCCAATGATTGAATGAATATGAATGGCAGATACTGCTGTCATCTCCAAAAGAGTAGATAGAGTTGGAAGTTTGATGAAGATGAGCAAAAGGGTAGGGGAAAGAACGGAACCTTGCGGTACCCCTGAATTAATCTTGAATTCGTTTGATGAGATCCCATCTATAACAACTCGTATAGTGCGATCTCTGAGAAAGCTCGAAATAAATTGAGAGAAGTTATTACCGATACCTAATGCAATTAGTTTTAAAACAAGTGCACCATTCCACACTCTAACAAACGCCTTTGAAATATCTAGAGCCACCACTTTACTTCCACCAAAACGATGAATGGAATAACACCATTTCTCCGAAAGTAAGTAGAGAGCCCTCTACGAAAGTCATACTGGCGGTCGTTAAATAAATTGTTGGTCTCTAAATACTTGACATACTTAGAAAGTGCTTAACAACTTACTTTTGAACGTTATTTTTAAGGATTATTAGACTCTCCCTTTTTAGGAATTGGCGTTACATTAGTCATCTTCCAGCAAGCTGGAAATTTGTCGGCATGGTATAGAATACTGAAAAGATTAGATAATGGACGAGCTACATCGAAGAGCACTGCTTCAAGACCAGTGCCTTTGTGCCATCTGGTCCAGGAGACTTGTTAATGTTGAGATCTGTTAGAACCTTTTTAACGGCACGCGATCGAAAGAATATATTTGGCATAGTTACAGATACTCTTTCGAGCTCGGGCAGTGGTTGATCGCTAACCGGCAATCAAGAATCTCTGGCACACGAAGATCTCGCCTTGTTTTGCGCAGCTCATCAGTAAGGACGTTATTGTTATTACGGCAAATTCAGAAAGCTTCCCCTCTGGATCTGATTGCATTTTTTCACTTCAGATTAAACCAAGTCTTAATGATACTGCAGATTATTTCGAATAGGGCTTTTGAGCTCACAAATGTTGCAAAACTTAATTATGTATAAGACTTAATGATACTGCTGATTTTCATAATGAATTTATTTACTTTTTCAAAATTCAATCACTTGCTTGTATTAGAATATCGATGCGTATGATTAATATTTAATTGCTCTATTTAATAAAATAATCCACATACGTCCGGGTGGTACATACATTAATTAATTCTTGTTGGTATTTTTTGTCAGATGTTTATGCTTACTCACCATGTCGAACATTGGGACGAAGACCCACAAAAGTGAAAACATATCGTCACCTCAAATACAGAACGGCTTAGCAAAGATTTAAACAAATTTTACATTAAAGATAAAAAACTAAATTAAATTAAAAATTTTGAATGCAAGGAAATTAAAAATCATTTGTATGTGAAAGTGAACTGTCTAGGCAAGACCTAAAGCAATGTATCCTGTAACAGTGATAAGCCAACGTCAGTGCAATATTGTATATCAGTTAATATGGGAGCTTTATAGCATTCATCTATCACCAATCAACAGTGCACACTTCTCAATTATCAGACTAATAAAACACATTCATACGTGTATATTTAATGCCTGCACAAGACAATAATAATCCATATATACCTGTTTATCTCAACCAACATTATATTCTAGTGAATTTGGATTTAAACCACAGCCACCACATATATCCCAAAGAAATCTCTCCAATAACCATGAAAACCTATATATTAAGTTTAAAATCAAAAAATTTCTGTTCGTAGTACTTAAGTATATCAGAAAGAATAAAACTATATAAAGCTTATTACCGTGTTGATGATGATTATGTAAACATATCAAAATTTAATAGTATTTGTTTATTTATTCATTTAAATTAGATATGTAAGAGTGAGTGCCATTTTGGTAATAGTCATTAATATTTCAAAGTATAAGTAATATTGTTAATTGAAAATCTTTTTTTCTCAAAATTATTTAATTTATTAAATAAAAGATAAATAATGTTAATTAAGTGAACAAATTATATGTGTTTAAATGAAACAAATTATATATGTAAATAATTTTTCTTGCAGCTGCTAAACAAATTTCATACATTAAGCCTAAAAATCTTTAATATACATTTTTTTGTAAGAAACGGCAAGTACCATGTGGCACGTACTTACAATTTGACAACCGTTAAAAGCTCTCAACTTTACGCATGTATTACAAGATAAATTATGAATATAAAAATTATTGTTTCTAAGAAACGGGAAAAGTTTGCGAAAACAAAATAAGTAGTGAAAAGTCTCAGTTAAATATTGTTTGAGCGTAAAATG
>NW_025811711.1:0-3903 GCF_022045245.1 Lucilia cuprina
TGACATTTCATTTTTGTTGTTGAATTTTAATTTTCAAACAGAGTTTCAATTTTTGGTATTGAAAATTCGAACAAATTTAAAATTGTAACTTTTTTATAAAACTCTGTGTTTTTGGAATGCACCAATACATATAAATTTTTGTAACTAACACATATTTAGAGTTAGGTACTTTTTCACTAACACATGCAAAGAGTCGGTCTACTTGTTATACTTTGGTTTTTAATAATATACTTTTATGAGTCTATGACCAATATTTCGATGTGTTATAAACGGAATAACAAAATCATTTTATATCGAAGCAGTTATGGCCCAAAGAACGCTATAATGATTTTTATAAAAACCATAGAAAATAAAACATGTAAATATTTTATATGTATCTATAAGATATTTATCACTTCAAACTCCTCTTAACCAAAATTCAAGTCAACTATGAGCAGAAAATGATTATCCTTCTCCTGTTTATTTTATAATTTATTTTGATAGAAAACATAAATTAAATTTTATTACAACTTCTACTGCAAACAAACAAGTCGTACGGCCAGAGATATGAGCAAATGTAAAGAAATTGTAATAAAAATAATACGAAATGCAAACAAGTCCATTATATTACATCAATTTGTTATTTTATATTTGCATTTTATAAAATTTTCTACTACATACTTTAAAAAGCTGTCACAAGTCTTATTAACAAAAATTTACATAATTTCATTTTCTTACAACTGACAGTTGATTTATTATTAAGGTAATGAAAATAATGAAATATTTTTACATATTATGTTAAAACATATACATCTACATACATATGTACTTATTACCAGGGCAATGATAATAACGACAATATTTTATCTTGTTTTCTGTCGGTTAAATTTGTTTAGCTAGTTTGCCAGTCTGTCTGTGTGTCTGTCCGTTGGTTTGCTGTTTATTGGTCTGCCATATTATCCTGGCAAAAAATCAACATATTTTCCTAAAGGATTTCCTGTACACTTGTTAGGCTTTTTCCACAATAAAAAGAAAGTTGACAAGCTTTCATCATGTGTTTCAATTTAGATTTGAAAATAAGTGTGTAAATAAAAATGTATTCATAAAATAAAATATAGTTTTAATTACCAAAGTTGACTATAAGATAAATTGTTTGTTTGTTTTAAAGTTTAAGATTATGAATTTTATTTTATTGCAGCAGTTTAAAAGAAGAGTTTCTTTAATTAAAACAATAAAAGCTTTGATAATAAGGGTTTGTTTATAAAAAAAAAGCTTTTCTTTGGCACCTTAAAGTATGCGCCTTTTAAAGAGTTGTGACAGCAAAAGCTTTATTTAGACAAGGCATCGAAAAGATGAAGTTTTCTTTTTCACAAAAACTAGCAAAAGCTTTCTGTTAAAAAACTTCTCAATACTATAAGTCTTTTCCGGAATCTAGTGAACATTTTAAACTATATACACAACATGCCAATACGGAATCCTTTTTATAGTTAAATCTATATATATGTATCAAAAGCTTTGTACAGAAAACTTATAGAAAACTTGTTATAAAAACTGGTAAGAAAAGCTTTTAATTGAATACTTGTTGATAGTTAATGGTTTCATCAAAAAACTTGTCGAGAGTAAAAGTTTTCCGGAAAAATACTCATTGAAAATATAATTTAAAAGCTTTTTATGAAAAAAAAAACTCCTAGAGATAAATGTCGTTAGTAAATGTTTTTTTTATATAAATTTTTATATTTATAAAATTTTAAGTTTTCTATAGAAGGTCAAAAGGAAAAGCTCTTTACTAAAACTACTTAGAATAAAAGCTTTTTTTTAAGAAACTTATTTATTCTTAAATTTTTTCTGTAGTAAGTTGTTTATAGTTAAAGCTTTCAATAGAAAAATTATCTTTTTATAGATATAAACATTGAATTTTAAGCTTTCTATAGAAAATTATTAGAAATAAAAAGCTCCTTATCAAAACTAGAATAAAAGCTTTTCTTAAATCTTTTTATAGTTTCTAGTTAAAGCTTTCTGTAGAATAAACAATTTATAACAAAAGCTTCTCTATAAAGAGCTTAAAGAAAGAAATGTTTTTAATAAAAGTTTTCCATAGAAAACATAACTTTTATAAAAGCTTACCATAGAAGACTTCTTCATAATAACTTCACATTTCAATGCTTTCTATAGAAATCTCTTTAAAAGATGTTTATAGTAAAAGCTTTTACTTCACAAAGCTTGTCGAAAGCAAACGCTTTCTATAGAAAACGTCTTGATATTAAATGCTTTCTATACAAAAATAGGAAATTAAAAGCTTTTTGAAGAAAGCTTTTATGGCTTCTATGGAGAAAATTTGAATTTCATTTATATTTAAATCACAAATTACGTTTATGCCCCAAAATCAATACCTGACAAAAGTTAACACTTTATGTAGAAAGCGTGTTTATTTTAACTACAAAGTTAAAAGCTTTCTAAAGAAAAACTGTCAATAGTAAAAGCTTTCTAGCGAAAAAATTTATATTTAAATTGTTTATATTTCTAAAAAAAAACAACAACAAATTTTCAATATTACGTTATTTCCCATCTCTTTTCTTTCTTTAACTTAAAAATTGCTTTTGTCCCCCAAAAACATATAATATAGACTCAAAATTTAAGTCTGTTACATTTTAAATTACTTTTCCTTGTTTATGACAAACTCAAACTTGTTTGGTAATTTTTATCTAGAATTTTTGTGTGTGTCATAAATCTTAAACCAATAACCACTGCAAAATAAAACCAAAACTGCTTAAAATATCAAAAATAAAAAAATAAATAAAATTCCAAACTCGCCTAAATAGTAAATGCCAAAAGAAAATAAAACTCACTCTTATCCACTGTCCTACATAATTAAATCTTTTGCCTGTTACTATTTAAAAACTCTGAAATTCAAAGAAAAGTAGTAGGTTTAATAAAGTTCACATTTTCCATAAGTTTATCCTTGATTACAGATCAGACATATGAACACAAACTCACACTCAATTCACAACAGTTTTTGGGCAAACACAAAAAAATAACTTTATTTGAAAAAATACAATCTCAAACAAAAAACACTAACACACTTTTAAATTCACAAACACTTAAATATATATACAAGCACACACGCACTTGCACATTTAAAGGCAGACATACATACATTTTCCACAATAAAACGGATTTTCGATTTATTTCCCATTTAACTCATTGACAGTCGACTTTATAATCTTTGATAATAATTTATAGTGACAGTTTTTGCGCGAGAAATTCCAAAGCAATAAACGAAACGACAAAATGAACCCAGAGCAATATAAGGACAAAGTTAGTGCGTGCCTAAGTTAAAAGTATAAAGACTTTAACATTTGTGACAAAGTACAAAAACAACAGCAGACCAAACAAAAAATAAAAATGTTTAGTATTGGACATAATCACAAACATAAAAAGCAAAATACATACTGGTGATGGTTTCCCGAAAAAAGTTAAATTTTATCATAGTAAAACTTTCATAATATGAATGCTTTCTGTGCAATATATCTAAAAGTTAAAGCTTTCTATAGAAAACTTTACTAAACATTCTTTACAAACAATTCTGGTGAAACTTTTGCTATACTGAAAGCTTTTTATAGTGCAATTTTCAATATTAAAAAGCTTGTCGATATCATACTTCCACGAAATGAAATACTTCATAGTAGAAATTCTCTATTTCTATTATTGGTAGTAAAATATTTTTTTATAGAAATGTTTATTAAAATGAATGCTTGTTATATAAAACCTACTAAAATAAAAGCTTTCTGTGAAAAACATTGATATCGTGAAAACATTACTGAACTAGAACAGAACTAGAACTAAACTAGAACTGAACTAGAACTGAACTAGAACTGAACTAGAACTGAACTAGAACTGAACTAGAACTGAACTAGAACTGAACTA
>NW_025811712.1:0-2098 GCF_022045245.1 Lucilia cuprina
AGACTATAGACTAGACTATAGACTAGACTATAGACTAGACTATAGACTAGACTATAGACTAGACTATAGACTAGACTATAGACTAGACTATAGACTAGACTAAAAAAATTCGTGAAAAAATTCATGATTTATAAAAAAAAATCTCAATAAATTCTCTTTAAAAATTCCCTAACACTCCTAATGTCTATCAGTCAAAGTTCAATCAGTTCTCTTTGTCTTAAACATATTTTATAAATATTTTCAAAACAATGCAACTGATTAAAGTATTTGAAATTTTCAATAATTTTTTTTTCATAATAACCGTTTCAGATTTAATATTTATAAAAGAATTTATAACTGAAACTGAATCACATTCTATAAATATAAAAAGACGTATTATGTGTAAATGAAAAAAAAAAATAAATCGCACATTTGTATGATTAACAAACTGAATCTAAATAAAAACTGACGTCAGTTTTATTCAGGCTTTAAAAGCTTAAAGAAACAATAATTCACACATTTATAGAAAATTGTTTAAAATCTAAATAAAACGACTATATTTATATATTTATATAAAAACATTACAGACATGAACAAATTCATTCATTCCTGTTTTATGTTTAAGTATTTATTATATTTTTGCACACACACATACATATGTAAAAAAGTGCCTTTAATTTCCCAAAAAAAAACGAAATTTTTTTTGGGATTTAGTTGTAGCAACTGAAAATGGCAAGCGAAATACATACATATTATAATTATGTATTTTTATTGTTATTTTAGTTGCTACTACTGACAACTAGATACAATATTGTGTTTAGTAATAGTACTTCGTAGTACTATTTTGTCGTTTCCCAAGCCTATTAAATATTTACAAAAAAAGCACGCAAAGCAGACGCCATTACCACACTAGCGTTGTTTTGCCATCATGTTTATTTACAATTAATATAAATCGAAGATTTAAAGGAATGAAATCTTTAAATACACAAAAATCATGAATTTGTAAATTTTGCAATAAGCTCATTATTTATAGAAAATTCGCAATAAACACTTTTTCTAACTCTTCAAAAAGACTAGACTATAGACTAGAATATAGAATAGACTTAAGGCTAGACTATAGACTGGATTATAAACTGGACTATGGAATACACTATAGACTAGGCTACAGACTAGACTATAGACTAGACTATAGACTAGAATACAGACTATAATACAGACCAGACTATAGAATAGACTATTAACTAGACTATAGACTATACTATAGAGTAGACTATAGTCTAGACTATAGACCAATCTACAAATTAGTCTATAGACTGGACAATAGGCTAGACTACATTCTAGACTGCAGACTAGACTACATTCTAGACTGCAGACTACACTACAGACTAGACTAGACTGCAGACTAGACTACAGACTAGACTAGACAACAGACTATAGACTAGACAATAAACTAGACTACAGAGTAGACTATAGACTAGACAATAGACTAGACTATAGACTGGCTGTAAACAAAACTATATATTAGACTATAGATTTGACCATAGACTAGACCATCTTCTAGACTGTAGAATAGACTTTATACTAGACTATAGAATAGACAAAACTATAAACAAGACTATAAACTAAACTAGACTATAGACTAGACTAAATACTTGACTACAGACTAGATTATAGACTAGACTATAGACTGGACTTTAACTAGACTATAGAATAGACAATATACTAGACTTTATAATAGACTATAGAATAGTCAAAAGCCTAGACTAGATTATTTAGTCTGAACATTGGATTAATGAATAGACTAGACTATATACTAGTCTAGAGACTAAACTATAGACTTCACTATAGACTAGACTATAGACTAGACTATAAACTGGAATATAGACTAGACTATAATCTAGACTACAGACTAGACAATAAACAAAATTATAGAATAGACTATAAACTAGACTATTCACCAGACTATATACCAGACTATAGACTAGACTATAGACTAGACTATATACTAGTTTATAGACTAAACTATAGACTTGACTATAGACTAGACTATAGACTAGACTATAGACTAGACTATAGACTAGACTATAGACTAGACTATAGACTAGACTATAGACTAGAC
>NW_025811713.1:0-1285 GCF_022045245.1 Lucilia cuprina
TTCTAGTTCTGTTCTAGTTCTGTTCTAGTTCTGTTCTAGTTCTGTTCTAGTTCTGTTCTAGTTCTGTTCTAGTTCTGTTCTAGTTCTGTTCTAGTTATGTTCTAGTTAAGTTCTAGTTATGTTCTGGTTAAGTTCTAGTTCACTTCTGTTTATTTAATCTTATAATTATTTCACACACTGCATTCCAAATCGATTGAAACTTCAAGTATATCAAGAAACTACCAAAAGCTTTTTCCTTAGATATTGTTTCATTTCATTTTTTCAATCCTTTTTGTTACTGCTGTCTAGATTCGCCTAAAAATGAAGCATTTGTAATTAAAAGAAAGCTCTTTGTTCGTCATCGAACAAAACACAAATAAAACAAGAGCAGCAGTTATATTGAAAGGATTCAGAAGTTAGTTCGTTACAGCTCAACTGCAATTAAAGTAGAAGCAGTTTTAAACATCTTAACAATATATTGACAATAGAATTATATTTATCAATCAATGGTAGTTATATATAAATATAAATTGTTAAAAGAATCACTTTTATTTTTCCATGGGTGTATATATCTTTATAAAAATCTATGTGCCCCTCTGCACATATAATAGTAAGTATTTTTGGTGGCATATGTTTACAATTCTCTGCAGCATGGTTTCCTATATGTGGCCCAGTAAACTTAATTAAAAATGCACGCATACATATAATTATCTAAGTATATCTGTGTGAATACAACTCGTGAGTTGATAAAGAACTGACTTATATTCATAAACATACGTTTGTATGTAGATGAATGTATCATTGTATCTTGCTGTACGAATTGGTTACATCTGCATACATATGTGTGTATGCAGAAAACATATATATTCACTATTTCTAAAGGATAATGCTGTTGGTTACAGCTTGTAATTTTAAGCGAGTTATTTTTTCCCAAAGTCATGATGGCACGTACCTACTTAGCTGGTGAATAATTTAACAATTTTAGAATTATGATGACGATAAAAAGAAATTACAAACAGTAGTGACCAACCAACACGGTGGATTACATTAAAAAAATTTAAAATATATTAAAACTAGAACAGAACTAGAAAGGAACTAGTACAGAATTATAACAGAAGTAGAACAGAACTAGAACAGAACTAGAACAGAACTAGAACGGAACTAGAACAAAACTAGAACAGAACCAGAACAAAACTAAAACAGAAGTAGAACAGAACTAGAACAGAACTAGAACAGAACTAGAACAGAACTAGAACAGAACTAGAACAGAACTAGAACAGAACTAGAGCAGAACTAGAACAGAACT
>NW_025811714.1:0-1693 GCF_022045245.1 Lucilia cuprina
ACGACGTTTTCAGCGAATAAGAAATTTTGATGAAATTTCTTTTGCAGTTAACATATCCCAGCTTATCTACATATCCCTTAATTTAAAGTTTGGGCTTAAGTCGGTTTTAGTGACATTTTTCAAATCGCTAGCTGACAATGATGCCTTAACAAAATCGATAAGCCTTTAGAAAAAAGAACGATTTTGAGTTAAATGCATTGACAAAAGTTCGTTCATGTGTGTGAAATTTATTTCCGAACTTTGTATAGATTTTCATTTTAACGGTTTTTATATTATATACTTACTTAAGTTCAGAAATTGAAACAGAAGATAATTATCAACAAGCAGTTATTGGCTAATCACAAAAACATTTGCATAACAGTTTATCGTTTGCAGAAAACGCAGTGTTTTTAAATTCAGAAACACTTGTGTAGCACACCATTCCCGCTAATTAAAATTAGTGAAATCATATTCTTTTAGGTTGTTATTAATGAGGTCTGTAGCAAAATCTATAAGCCGTTTGCAAAAATACAACCATTTTGCATTTAAAGCAATTTTTAAAAAATGCATTCGAATATATACATAAATAAATTAAAACTTCACAATTTTTAATCTGCTACACATAAATGCATAATTTTAGTTGTAGATTGTAGATTAACTTATTAATTCACCATATTAAATAGTTTATAAAAAATGTGTACATAGATTTATAAAAAAAATATTTTTTGAAGAGGTTGAAAAAACTCTTAAAAAGCGAATTTTTCCACGCGAATTTAAAATATTTGGGTTAAATTAATTTGTTTTTTGTGTCCTTCGTTGTGGGTTATATCCACGCTTACATTTTTAAATTACAGGTAAAAACGTAATTTTGGGAATTTTTTTAACTGTTAACTTTAAACCGCTATAACTTTGGCGGCTTTTGCTAAACATTATACACGAGAAGATAATTGTACTTCTAAGATGTTATACAACGTCCACACAAAATATCGTTGATGTGCTATTAAAAAAATTCATAATTTTTTTGAACCTCAAAATCTAAATTATAATAATTAAGAGGGCTATATTCGGCTGTGCCGAATCTTATATACCCTTCACCATAGTGTATTTTAAACATCTTAGTTTTATAAATTTTATTATTACAGCAACAGCTAAACAAAATGAACAACAACAACGCTAAACGAAATAAAAAACAAAATATTCAATGCATCTAAACCAACAGACATCTAAACATACATAACGAAAAACACAGAAAAACAAAAACAAAATAAACAACGCAATAAAACGAACCTACATCCGAATATACGAACAGAATTCACAAAAACAAAATACACAACTAAATGACGCCAACAGCATCCAAACATACAAAACAAAATACACAGCTGAATAAAACCCTTCTTACGAATGTGAAGGGTATAATTAGAATTTCCCATATGTTTTTAAGACCTGTAATACATATTGCACGGAATTTAAATTTTGTATTTATCTCATCTACTTGATTTTCATATTGCACATATTTTATATTGTCCTTGATTTTTTATACTGTTTACAAAATAATTATTAAATTGGTAAGTTATATCACAGTTATTCCTATATTCTATATTATTAAATATTACAGTTTTTCCACATTTGCTTCTGGTCTCTAGCTTTATTAATTTGTCTGTTAATATACCTGTTTTACTCATTTTCAAGTTTTATTTTATATATGTATATTTCT
>NW_025811715.1:0-1695 GCF_022045245.1 Lucilia cuprina
ACTAGAACTGAACTAGAACTGAACTAGAACTGAACTAGAACTGAACTAGAACTGAACTAGAACTGAACTAGAACTGAACTAGAACTAAACTAGGACTGAACTAGAACTTAACTATAACTGAACTCGAACTGAACTAGAACTGAACTAGAACTGAACTAGGACTGAACTAGAACTTAACTATAACTGAACTCGAACCGAACTAGAACTGAACTAGAATTGTGCTAGAACTGAACAAAAACTGAACTAAAACTGAAAGGAAAGAAAATTAATTAATAAAAAAATTTGTATTGTCTTGGCTCTACGGTGTTTATTTTCAGCTAAAAAAATACTTTTAGGCACATATTTCTCTTTTTGGTAACCTTCATCTTTTGCAACATTCGCTTTTAATTTCTAAATTATTTTTAAAATATTGTTTATTTTACAATTTCCTTTTCATTCATTTCACAACAATTTAAAACTTTTCCCAGCACATTTTTTTGCTTAATAATGTAACTATTTGGCCTTTAACAAAATTTAGTTTAAATACAATTTGGAAAAATGAGAAGAAAAAAAACAAAACTTTTCCTTCCAAGAACAATTAAAGTTTTCAAATTTTAGTTTTCTAAATAATTCAAGACTTATTTAGAGGAGAAAAAGTTTTTTTTGTAGAAAAAAAAGGTTAAAATTCAAAACTTATTTTGAAAATTAAAGTTTCGCACAAAATTAATGTGCTGCAATGCATCACAATGTAAGATGTTTGTTTGTTACACAAACACACATTTTCACCACTATATGTTGTTCTCTTTCACTCACGCTCTCTTCCTTAAAAACTAAACAATATGTTGTAAAAGTAGGTATAATTTAACAGTTTAAACATACAAGTGCCTCCTACAAAAGTAATCAAAAGAGTTTAGAAGGCATCAGGATACAAGAAAAACTACTTAAAGTGTGAGCAAGTATAAGACGTATGTACATTTTACATAAACAATAAGGAAACTCTCTTAAACTCCGTTATGGCCACTTAAGCCATAACAATGTCTTAAATAGTTTTAAATACTTTAATCTCTTACGTCCCCTGGCAAGAAAATGGGGGAAAATTACATGAAATATAAAAAACAACTTTTGTAATTGAATTAAAATAAACAGCAGCAAACAAATACATGATGAGAAAAAGTAAACATTTTATTTATAAGCATATACATATATACATTTGGCAAACATACATACAAGTATTTTCTGTTCGCTTTTATCGTTGACATTTTTCTCCAAACAAAATATATTTCTCAAAACTAGTAAATATTTTAAAAATAAAACTATAAAAAACTTAGTTAGACTTAAAAATGAAACTAGAACAGGACTAGAACAGAACTAGAGCAGAACTAGAACAGAACTAGAACAGAACTAGAACAGAACTAGAACAGAACTAGAACAGAACTAGAACAGAACTAGAACAGAACTAGAACAGAACTAGAACAGAACAAGAACAGAATTAGAACAGAACTAGAACAGAACTAGAACAGAACTAGAACAGAACTAGAACAGAAATAAAACAGAACTAGAACAGAACTAGCACATAACTAGTACAGAACTAGAACAGAACTAAAACAAAACTAGAACAGAACTAGAACAGAACTAGAACAGAACTAGAACAGAACTAGAACAGAACTAGAATAGAACTAGAATAGAACTAGAACAGAACTAGAACAGAACTAGAAC
>NW_025811716.1:0-1798 GCF_022045245.1 Lucilia cuprina
TATAGACTAGACTACAGACTAGACTATAGACTAGACTATAGACTAGACTATAGACTAGACTATAGACTATAGACTAGACTATAGACTAGACTATAGACTAGACTAAAGACTAGATTGTAGACTAGACTATAGATTAGACAATAGACTAGACAAAAGACCAGAGACTATATTTTAGTATAGGCTAAGCTAATTTCTCAATTTATTTATAAAGAATATTGATTAATTGTTCAAAAGATTTCCATATGGATAAATGTTCTAAGTATTATGGAGTTCTTTTTGCATTTCCTTAAATTCAACACTTGTATACATTAAAAAAAATGTTAATGCATTTTATCTGCGGGTGTTTCCACTTAAAAAACTAAATTAAATTTATAAAATAGAAAACAAGTCCAAAGACAAGAAATTGCACTTCTTATTTCATGATTGTCATGCATTTTAAAACAAACACACAAGTATGCTTACATGCAAGCATGTATGCATGGCTGCATGACCCCATCGTACATTAAAACTAAAAACTTATAAAAAGGAACATGTTATATGAAATGCAAACAACTTATAAAAAAATCCGACAACACACAACATTTGTTAAACATATTTAAGTATTTCATAGTACTTCAAAAACAAAAAAAAAAAATATAAATAAAATAAGAACAAGTACGATAAAATTATCTCGAAAAAAGCGTTATTATCCTGTACTTTATGTCGATTTCTTACACACTTGTACATATGAAACCTTTTTCTGTTTAAGTGTATTTGCCAGTAACTTAAAGTAAAATGGCCATAAGGAAATTGTAAATTTCCTTCAAACTAAAAACGAACAACAAACACTAAAGTGTTGCATGTCCCTTTAAAAGTTGAAAATAAGAAGAAAAAAGTTACTTTAAAGTTTATTTGCGAAACAAAGTAAGAACACGAAAGAAATTTCAGTATTTTAAAACAAAATTAAAAAAATCATACATTCGAACACTTTTAATAAGTATGTATACTTTATTTAGTAAAACACTCACTTATTTCAATTTATTGTATGCACAATACAAAGCCTTCTTTAGTTTATTATTCTCTTCTATTTGTTACTTTGATTTAACATATTTGCTAAACTTAGCCGATTTCTTCCATCACCAAGTGTTGCAAGTACTTCTAAGTACTGCGAATAAAATCATAAAATAAACACTATACATGTTTTGTCCTCATTTTGTCCATCTAGTTTCTGGAAGTTGTAGTTGAAGTTAAAATGTGTTCGTATGACGCTGTCGAGTCCATTGTGGTGCTGCTGTCACAATGTCTCATGTTTGTTTGATTTTGATTTATTTGCACTTGTTGACAGATTGCATTTCTAAATGGCCGTTATTTCTGTTTGCTTGTACAACTATGAGTAGAGTGAAAAAAATTATTTAAAAACATTTTATAGAAAGAAATTGTAAATAAGAATGAAAACTATAAGTTTATAAAACCAGGTAATGGAAGACACTACACAAGACTATATAAACTCTATAGACTAGATCATAGACATAGCTATAGACTAAACATTAGACTAGACTGTAGATTAGACTATAGACTAGACTGTAGACTAGACTATAGACTAGACTATAGACTAGATTATAGACTAGACTATAGACTAGACTAAAGACTAGACTATAGACTAGACTATAGACTAGACTATAGACAAGACTATAGACTAGACTATAGACTAACACTAGACTATAGACTATACTATAGACTAGACTATAGACTAGACTATAGACTAGACTATAGACTAGACTATAGACTAGACTATAGACTAGACTATAGACTAGACTAT
>NW_025811717.1:0-1134 GCF_022045245.1 Lucilia cuprina
CTGTTCTAGTTCTGTTCTAGTTCTGTTCTAGTTCTAGTTCTAGTTCTGTTCTAGTTCTGTTCTAGTTCTGTTCTAGTTCTGTTCTAGTTCTGTTCTAGTTCTGTTCTTTGTAGAGTCTGGTGGTATTTATTATAAGCAAAATATAGAAAATTTAATTTAAATAAAATAACAAATAATAAATAATGAGTAAACAAAAATTCTTGTAAATACTCAAAATTATATAAATGTAAAATATTTGCTATACATATAATAACAACAAACTTTTATAAAAATATACAAAAAAGGCAACGAATTGTTATTATAAAGCACATGTACAAATTAATAATACACATACTTGTAGTTACTTACACATACAGAAATAAATAGAAGTACATACAAACATTGAAAATTAGAAACAAAAGAAAATAAACAAAAACAACAAGTAGCATTGAAACTAAATAAGACTGCTTGGACCTAATAACAACAACAAAATATATATGACACTGGGCTGCTAGGCATTTTAGTATTTTAACAGAATCTATTTATACTAAAACTTAAAAAAAAACTAGAACAATTTTTTCTATCAAAATTCTATGTTGTTTTGTGTAAAATCCAAAAACTGTAATACTTTTCTACTTATATTCGCACTAATAACTACTGTTACCATTTAAAGTCTAAAGGAAAAAAAGAAACAGAATCAAGTAGTACATTATTATTTTTATTGTTACTGTTGTTTTGTTGTTCTTTAAATGAAAGTGAAAATTTCTTTCGTTTTCATTATCAGAGTTTTCTTTTATTTTCTTAATTTATAATTTTTCTCTCGTTCTTTTGTTATGGATGCTGTTTTTAATTAAAAAGAAAATATTATATGCAGCATATTGTAAAAGTAATACGTAAAAGAAAATATGAGGAATTATTTAATTATAAGCGATTAATGTAGTGAATAATATTTATAGTACATACCTTTAGCTGACTTAAAATTAAGACAAAAACTTTTAAATTAAAATGAAAGTCTTAAACAAAAAAAAAAAAAAAAATAAATTATTTTAGTTCGGTTCTAGTTCAGTTCTAGTTCAGTTCTATTTCAGTTCTAGTTCAGTTCTAGTTCAGTTCTAGTTCAGTTCTAGTTCAGTTCTAGTTCAGTTCTAGTTCAGT
>NW_025811718.1:0-2154 GCF_022045245.1 Lucilia cuprina
TTCAATCATTCCATTCGCTTGCGGGTGATAACTGGATGTATGGATTTTATGTGTTCCTAAAAGCTTCGTTAAATCGTTAAATAATTTAGATGTAAATTGTGTTCCTTGTTCAACCGTAATTTTAAGTGGAACGCCAAATCTAGGGATATAATTATATGCGAAAGTGTTTACTATTGTTTGGGCTGTAATGTCTTTAATTGGGTATGCTTCTGGCCATCTAGTGAATCTGTCAATTATTGTCAAAATATATTTATTTCCATTTGACACTGGAAAAGGTCCGACGATGTCCATGTGTATGTGTTCGAACCTTGCTTGGGGAATATTTATTTTCTCAATGTCAGATTTGGTATATCTTTGAAACTTTGATTTTTGACAATCAATGCAATTACTTAGAAGCCATAAAATTTATATCTTTTCGCATTGATGGCCAAAAATATTTACTTTGTATTCCTGGGTGTGATATAGAATGTAAATTATGAAAAACTGTTTTTCTTAAAGAGAGTGGAACAAAAGGACGATTAGTTTTATCTAAAATATCACACCATATTTTAAAATTATGTGATGGAATATCAACTTCTTTCAAATTATTTTTCGTTTTCTTATCACTTATAAGATTTTTTAATTCCTCATCTCCTTGTTGTTCTTTATAAAGTATTTCAAGGTTAATATTTTGGTTAGAAAAAGCAAAGATTTCAGGCGGTCTAGAAAGTGTATCGGCTACAATATTATCCTTTCCATTTATAAAACATATATTTGAAGTAAATTGGGCTATGTATACTAAATGACGTGTTTGTCGTGGTGATCTTTCAACTTTAGAATCCAACACATATGTAAGGGGTTTGTGATCTGTTAGAATTGAAAATTCTCTTTCCTCTAAGAAGTGTCTAAAGTGTTTTACGGATGAATAAATTGCTAAAAGTTCTCTGTCAAATGTAAAATATTTGCACTCAGTTGGAGTTAATTTTCTAGAAAAATATGCAAGTGGTTCAACTTTATTGTTTTTACGTTGTTGTAAAGCAGCTTCAATGGCTAAATTAGAAGCATCTACAGCTAAAGTTAGGTAAGCGTTTTTATCAAAATGAGTAAGTAAAGTTTTCTCGGAAAATTTAACTTTCAGTAAATCAAAAGCTTTTTCAGCATCAACATTCCATACTAGTTCTTTGCTTTTCGTTTTAGAAGCTTTGGTTATTATTTCATGAAGAGGCGAAAGAATCTTGGCAACCATTGGTACATATCGATGAAGTTTTCTTTGATATAGATTTTGTATTCACTTATATAGACGATGTGTTAATTGCTAGCGAAAATGAAGAACAACACTTGAATAAAATGAAAATGAATTCGAAAGTTCGATGAAGACCTAAATCAAGTATCAATTATTTTTTCCATATGTATTAATAATAGAACCGTTAGCTGCAGATAGTACTATATCTGAATTGTTTTTGAATTTACTATATTTAGATGCAGGAATTACCGAGACTGCTGCACCGGTATCACTTAAAAATCTTAAATTATTATGTTTATCAAAAATAAAGAGGCGACGTGATTGTTCATTTTGGGTCCCTTTATTCGTCGCTGCAATATTGGGTTAATTTAGTTTAAATTTTTGGTGTTATTCTCAACGAAATTGCAAGGAGAAATGCATTTTGAAGCTTTGGTGCCAAATTTCTTATGGTACCAACAAAAGTTAAGATTTTTATAATTTCTTTGATTTCTATTTTTGCTATTTCTATGATTCCTTATTTCCGATACTTCAAGAGATAATTTATCTATATTTTCTGCTAAACTTGAGGTAATTTTAATCAAATTATTGAAGAGATCTGAAGATAATGTGGAAGTAGATGGACTAACAGAAGATATTTGAGTTTTATTTGACAATTCATACATTTTATCAGCTAAGGCTAATTTATCAGTTAAACATGTTAAAGTCGATGCTGTAAGATGCATTTGAATAGTAGATAGAAGCTTTCGCATCCACAATTTTGTTAAGAGATCATTATTTACCATCGAATTATTTATAGCAAGTTTCTTTAAATCATGGAAAAACTGAGATGGTTTCCTATCTCCAATATCAGATTCGTTGAGAAGTTTTTCAAAACGAAGATCTTCACTCATAGAAAAACGTTGAAGTATAATTGTTTTAATATATTCATATTT
>NW_025811719.1:0-1351 GCF_022045245.1 Lucilia cuprina
GTTCTGTTCTAGTTCTGTTCTAGTTCTGTTCTAGTTCTGTTCTAGTTCTGTTCTAATTCTGTTCTAATTCTGTTCTAGTTCTGTTCTAGTTCTGTTCTAGTTCTGTTCCAGTTCTGTTCTAGTTCTGTTCTAGTTCTGTTCTAGTTCTTTATATCTTTAAAAATATATAATTATAATTTTGACACTCCATTCCACTGTTAATAGGTTCCACTGAAAATAAGAAACAAATAACAAGCAGATACCCTTTATATACAACCTTACAAACTTTTATAATTGAAAGCAAATTATTGTTTTTTTCTCATTGATATTATCTTTCTTAAGAAAATACATTACTTTAAGCTCAAACAAACTATAACTACAAATACTCTGGCACGTTTTGAGTATTTCCATCTTGTTAAACTATTTTGTTTGCATTTTTATGTTTTATGAAAGTTTTGCTTCAAAATTTATATCATTTAAATGTTGTTTTCTTACTTTTGATGCAAGCACACATTAGTAGTTATATAAAAGTATTTTTAAATTTTTGGCAAACTTTCTTGTCTTGTAGTTGCTTGTTATATTTGGCCTTGTCTACTTGCTATTAGGCTTTTTTACTCATTTTCTTGTATCTGTTAAGTTTGTGTAAAACAATGAATTATATTTCTCAAAGTTTGTTTTTCCTCTTTTTTCGGGCAAATTCTGCTGTGCATAAACAATGGCCAACAACAATTTAAGAAAAAAAACTTGTAAAAGTTTTGTATTCCCATATATATTTATAACTTTTAGTAGTTGTAGCTTTTGTTCTGTTATATTGTAATTTTCTTAAATTTCATAAAGCAAGTTGTTAAAAATAATTATTTTAAAATTGTTAAAAATTTTAGTTCGATGTGACTATGATACTCTTCTTACTGTCTTAATACTCGAAATGCTTTTGTATTTGGTGAAACTTCATGTTTTTCTTTGATAAACACTTAAAGGAACCACAAGATGGAAAAGTTTGCTCTTGGTGAGATGTTTAAGTGATTGTGTTAAGTTTTTAAGATAAGGAGGGATAAGGAGCAAACAGAAATAGTGAAAAGTTCTGTAACTACACCTGTTGAATGTATGAATGAGCTAGAAACAAACAAATAGCAAAATCTTTAAGCGTTAATTTTCTTTCAATATAAAGAACCAGAGAGCGTATTATTAATATTTAATTTTTGCACTGCAATTAATATCAATCATACGCATTAAAACTCTAAACAACAAATTTATCAAAAATTGACAACTCTAGTTCAGTTCTAGTTCAGTTCTAGTTCAGTTCTAGTTCAGTTCTAGTTCAGTTCTAGTTCAGTTCTAGTTCAGTTCTAGTTCAGTTCTAGTTCAGTTCTAG
>NW_025811720.1:0-1736 GCF_022045245.1 Lucilia cuprina
AACTAGAACAGAACTAGAACAGAACTAGAACAGAACTAGAACGGAACTAGAACCGAACTAGAACAGAACTAGAACAGAACTAGAACAGAACTAGAACAGAACTAGAACTCACCTAAAACCGAAGAAGAATAGAACTACATCGGTGCTATAACTGGATTAAAACTACATTCTATGGAGTAGACTCTCTAGCAGACAAAGCTAAATGGACTAGACTATTTAATTTAGGAGAGTAAAAAAAATCTATACATTTTTATTTCTTCTGGCAGCTTTATATCTTAAATTTTTTTCGATTAAGTAACTGTCAATAAAATATTGATTTATTTGTGTATATTTAGTATTTTCACATAATTCCTTTTAACTTCTCCTTTTTATCCTTCCAAAATATAATTAATTCCCATTTATCATGTTGATTTAATGTGAACATCTAAAACCTAATCTTTTAAGTAATAATACATATATAATTTTTTACTGTTAACGTCGCTGTAATACTTGTTAAAAGGAATATAAAATTTATTTCTTACAAATTCTATTTCAATCATTTTTCATGATTTCTATTTCTACATCATAAATCAGTCATAAATCCAAAAACGTGAAAAACTCTCACATAGAGCACACACACACTGAAACACCTAAAAAATAAACAAATAAATACAGTTAGATTATGAAAACACTCAAACAAACGCACACGGAAATATGAAAATGAGAGCTTGAGTGCTGAAGTGATGAGATGAAAAAATAATGAAAGCGGAAAATTATGTTTAGAATGTGTGTGTGTCTGTTTTAATAAAGAGCAAAGAATTTTGAACTTTAGAGACAGACATAAAGATGTTGTTGTTTTTGCTGTTTTTGATATGATGATGATTCATTCATTCACTTTAAGTTTTCCCAAAAACCTGTTCAGCTGTTCGGTGTTGTGGGAAGCAAGTAGCATAAAAAGGAAACGGATGTATAAGTAGACGTATGCGTGTTTCTAAAATTGTTTGTTAAGCATACGTATGCGTGCCATGTTTGTATCTATAAATAAATAAAAACAAATATTTAATGTTATCTGGTTTGTCGTGTTGTGTTTTTTCTCTCCAAGCAAATTTTAGGTAATTTCTAACGATATGCGGATAAAAATTTCTCGCATTTTTATACTGTATGTTTTTTAACTACTCTAGCAACGATTGTCATATTGTTTTTGTTAATATTTTTTGGCTGTGTGTATGTGTGGTAAGGTACAGGTGGTTTTGATGTTGACATAATGAATTGATGATAAACAAAAGCTATTAATAATTCTATGAGAAAATTTGAAAATGAATATAGAAATGGAGAAAAGAAAACAAACAAACTGTGATTAAAATTATAAAATGACTAAACACAAAGAAGCTTTATATACACAAATCTAAAGTCTATGGTCTAGTCTATATTCTAATCTATAGTCTAGTCTATTTTCTAGTCCATAGTCTAGTCTAGTCTATAGTCTGGTCTACAGTATAGTCTATAGTCTAGTCAATATTCTAATCTACAGTCTAGTCTATAGTCTAGTCTATAGACTAGTCTATAGTATAGTCTATAGTCTAGTCTATAGTATAGTCTATAGTCTAGTCTATAGTCTAGCCTATAGTCTAGTCTATAGTCTAGTCTATAGTCTAGTCTATAGTCTAATCTATAGTCTAGTCTATAGTCAAGTCTATAGTCTAGTCTATAGTCTAGTCTATAGTCTAGTCTATAGTCTAGTCTATAGTCTAGTCTAT
>NW_025811721.1:0-2400 GCF_022045245.1 Lucilia cuprina
TTCTAGTTCTGTTCTAGTTCTGTTCTAGTTCTGTTCTAATTCTGCTCTAGTTCTGTTCTAGTTCTGTTCTAGTTCTGTTCTAGTTCTGTTCTAGTTCTGTTCTAGTTCAGTTCTAGTTCTGTTCTAGTTCTGTTCTAATTCTCTTCTAGTTCTATTTTAGTTCAGTTTTAGTTCTGTTCTAGTTGGGTTTGTCAATCATTCTTTAAATATTTTGTAACAGTTTTCAAATTTAAAAAACTTTCAATATATTAATGGTGTATTTCAAGTAATTTTAAATATTTTTAGTTAAATTTATTATTACTATTATTATTATTATTTATAATTTAAATATTATTATGACTTTCTTGGTTGTACTATAGCTTTTAAGGCGGTTATTTGTACTTTTTCAATTAATTTAAAAAAATTAACGCAATTGAGAGAAATTCAATAGAAAAATATCCTGAGAAAACATCTAAAAGAAAAACAAAATTTAAAAAACCTCATTTCTTTTCTTTGCACAGAAAAGTGAACGGAAATTTTATGAAAATTGTACAAAACAAATTCTAAGAATGTTTTCTTTAACTTTTCATTTGACATTTGTTCAAAAACTATAAATTAAAAACTCTTTAAATTTAATCTCCTTAAAAAAATATTTTACTTTTTATTTTAAAACTCAAAAAAAGAAGTTTCAAATTAAGTGCCTTTTTGACCTAAAATAGTTTTTAAAATAAGTTTTTTATTACTAATTACTGAAGAAAAAGAAAAAACTCAAAACTAAAAGATTTTCTACCAAAATTATTGTTTAAAAACAAACTTCTTTAATAAGTTTTATTTTCTTTTAAACTATTCTATAGTTGAACATAATTTCTTATTAAAAAAAGCTTAAAGTTCTTATTATTTTTAGTTTTAAACATATTTTAGACAATTATTATTTTTCTTAATTATGTAGAAAAAAAATCTATTTGCTGCTATTATTGTAAATTTAATTTACTTTGTTTTTATTTTATATATAAAATATAAATAAATATTAAAACATTATTATTTTAAATATTATTATTATTAGTGAATTATAGAATTTTTTTTATTAAATTGTTGTCTATATATTAAATACAAAATATATTCATTTTGTCTAAACTTATAATTTACTTTTTTCTTAATAATGTAAAAATTGTTTATTTCTTAAAAACCAAAATTACTCTTAATTTTTCAAATTTAGTATGGAAATTTTTAATCATATTATTAGTTTAGTTTAAATAATTAAACAACAAACAATTCAATAAAACACAAATTTATAAAAATAAAAATCAAAAAATTTACTAACCATTTTTTTCTTTTACTTTTTGAAACCTTTTTCTATCCTGTTTTGGTAATTTTGTCTTAAATCCTATTCCCATAAAAAAAGAAAAAAATAAACTTTATGACAAAATACTAATTATACAGAAAACTTTGAACATATTTAAGAAATTTTGCTTTGGAATTTATGCTTTTTTATAATTTAGTCTTAAAGTTTATTTTTTAATTCCTTATATTGGAATTTTTTGGTATTTTACAGATTTCTTTGTTTTAGTTTAGCATGTTGTAAATTGCATGTTTTTTATGATGGTGGTTTAGTTTAAAAGCTATTTACATAAATCTATTCCCTGCTTCATTTATCTTCCTGAATAAATTTTATTTGTACTTATTATAAGGTTTATAATTTGTAATAACAATACTATATACTATAGACTAAACTATAGACTGGACTATAGACTAGACTATAGACTAGACGATAGATTAAACTTTAGACTAGACGATAGACAATACTATAGACTAGACTACAGACTAGATTATAGACTAGACTATAGATTAAACTATAGACTAGACTATAGACTAGACTATAGACTAGACTATAGGCTAGACTATACTATAGACTAGACTATAGACTATACTATAGACTAGACTATAGACTAGACTATAGACTAGACTATAGACTAGACTATAGACTAGACTATAGACTAGACTAGACTATAGACTAGACTATAGACTAGACTATAGACTAGACTATAGACTAGACTATAGACTAGACTATAGACTAGACTATAGACTAGACTATAGACTAGACTATAGACTAGACTATAGACTAGACTATAGACTAGACTATAAACTAGACTATAGACTAGACTATTGATTAGACTATAGACTAGACTATAGACTAGACTAGACTATAGACTAGACTATGGACTAGACTACAGACTATAGACTAGACTATAGACTACACTAAAGACTACACTATAGACTGAACTATAGACTACACTATAGACTATAAACTAAACCATAAACTAGACTATACACTAGACTATAGACTAGACTATAGACTAGACTATAGACTAGACTATAGACTAGACTATAGACTAGACTATAGACTAGACTATAGACTAGACT
>NW_025811722.1:0-1786 GCF_022045245.1 Lucilia cuprina
GTCTATAGTCTAGTCTATAGTCTAGTCTATAGTCTAGTCTATAGTCTAGTCTATAGTCTAGTCTATAGTCTGGTCTATAGTCTAGTCTATAGTCTAGCCTATAGTCTATAGTCTAGTCTAGTCTATAGTCCAGTCTATAGTCTAGTCTATAGTCTAGTCTAGTCTATAGTGTAGTCTACAGTCTAGTATATAGTCTAGTATATAGTATAATATATAGTCTAGTCTATATTCTAGTATATAGTCTAGTCTATAGTCTATTCCATAGTCTAGTCTGTAGTCTAGTCTATAGTCCAGTCTATAGTCTTTAGTCTAGTGTATAGCCTAGTGTATATTCTAGTCTATAGTCTACGCTTTAGTCTAGTCTATAGTCCGTTTATAGATTCGGATATATTTGTAAAATAGGAAAGATATTTTGACATATTTTTTACAACATTTCATATTCCAAAGCGTTTTGTGCTAAATTTATCTTTATGTCTACGTAAAAAAGTCAAGTGCTTGAGACGAAAAAGAGAAAATTTAGCACAAGAATCTGTTTTTTCTTCAGTATATATGTTGCACCTCTAACAAATCGTTGTTTTTTTGTTGCAAATCTTTTTGTATCCACATCAAACGTTTAATCTTTCTCTCGGTATATTGTAGCCTCATCATTAAAAACATTTTATTTTACTTTGGTAAATTTTAAGCCGCATTTAATATGCATTTTGCATTCAATATACCGAAAGGATGTTTGTTGGCATCCTTTATTGTAGCGGCGAAAATCTGCGAAGTGAATGGAGGAGTAAGGAGAAGGTTTTTTATTTTTGTTCTTGCCATTGCATTTATAATGAAGTTTTCGCTCTTTGGTTTTGACTCACAATTCGTTGTTGTGTGTTGCTAAATAAAAAACACAGGAATAAAGAAAGGAAAAAAATCAAAATCGTATCGCATGTGTATTAATGTTTTGATGTTTATGAGCCTGATGATGATGACGTTAAAGGACTTTGCTCCTTCCTTTCCTGCTTTGTGTGTGCAACAAATCCCGTTTTTTATATGCTTCTATATATTTGTTTTTGTTTTTTTGATGATGGTTTAATGGTTTGTTATACGTTGAGATTTTTGCTATATGCAACAATATTTTTCTTTATACTTTTTTTAAACAATTTTGTCGGCTGTGTTATGAACACCAGACAGTATGTCAGCCAATGCAGCCAGTCGTCGTTTTATTGGTTACATTGCAAAATAATAATCATAAAAAAATTCTCAAAAAAAATTCTGAAAATGTGTAATGGAAAAGCAGAAGAAAAAAACGAAAAATGAAATACTATGAATGTTGACTGTCTGGCCATATGCCATAAATCAAATTTAATTCATTCTAATTGTGTGATTAAATGATTTATATGTTAGATGTGGTTTGGATATTGTGACGCTCAGTCCCCAACTCGGCTATTAAAAACCAAGCATAGAGAGAATAATTCTGGGAGAAATTTTATCTCGCCGAAAGAAGAGGAGGACTAGTTTTTATTTAAATCAAAATAATTTTTGAAGATTGCTGCAAGTGCCATCTTAAGTGTATTATTTTACCTCAATTTTATTCCATACTCAGATACCTGATATTCCGGGGTATTATCGAATATTTAGATTCAGGAATGTACACTAGTCCATAGTCAAAACTATAGACTAGACTATAGACTAGACTAGTCTAGACTAGACTATAGACTAGACTAGACTATAGACTAGACTAGACTATAGACTAGACTAGACTAGACTAGACTAGACTAGACTAGACTAGACTAGACTAGACTAGACT
>NW_025811723.1:0-1458 GCF_022045245.1 Lucilia cuprina
TAGATAGATAGATAGATAGATAGATAGATAGATAGATAGATAGATAGATAGATAGATAGATAGGTAGATAGATAGATAGATAGATAGATAGATAGATAGGTAGATAGACATTTGCCCGTGTGCGTGGAAGCACGGGAGCTTCTAATTGAGTATTCTAATCTTAAAATATTTTGTTAATGATTAATTTAAATTTCATATAAATATTAAAAGCAACCCTCGATTAGTTTTATCATAACATATCTACATCATTCAGACTGCAGAGAATGCATATAAATGATTGCATAAACTTTTCACAAGTGAGTCATAACGACATAACTCTAAAAACAAATCTATACAGACAATTAATACTTGTACTTTTTATGAAGTTATTTAAGCATATGGTAAAACTTATTATACGGATAAGAAAATTTAACTAATTTCCATAAAATATATTTTATAAAAAAAAACTTACCTCCAATGCAGATAAAATATGACAGGGATGTACTAAATAAACTATAGTAGTTTCATCACTATAACCGCCACAAGAAAACTTATTCAATTGTTCTATATCAGAAGCTGAAATTTTATAGAAAAAAATTATTAATATTTTTTTCTACAACTTATGTTATTATAAATAATTTAACAATAATAACTACAAAATAAAGTTATATCAAAAAGATAAATAAATCACACAAGGCAGCATAAAAAAGTAAATAACTAAAATCAATACAAACTCTGCTTAAATCTGCTTATTTTTTATATAACCTTTGCAAATTGATAATAATTTGTTAAACAAAAATATATTTTGTGTATTTTTTTTAAATATCACTTGGTCTTTACTAAGCAACGTTACTGGATAAAGTGCCAAAACACAAAAAAAAAAAAAAAACCAAAACATTGTGTCATACTCTCTACTAGTTTAGTATAAAAAGAAAAAAATTTATAGTTGTGTCGTAGTATCGATAAAATGTATGGAATGAATGTGTAAGTAAAAAATATAAATGAGTAACATTTATAGAGAATATCGTAAAGAGTTTGTATTATGAGTGGAATTGTGAAGATAACTAGCTGCCAGATTAAACATTTTTGCGATTTTGCATGACATAAATTATAGAGATTTTAAATTGAAGATAAAAGTTTGCTAAAATAATGAAATGATAACAATTTTCGAGTAGTTAATTTTTGAAATTTTGTGACGTTTCTTTAAATGAAATCATCGTTACTGATTATATTTAAAAAGCGAGTAATTAACAAAACTAAATTAGGAATAAGATAAGAAATTATTTGATAACTCTGTTAACCACTTGTACACAATGGATTGATTTTAAACAATTCCTTTAGTAGCTATTATCTGTCTACCTATTGTTATTATTATCTATCTATCTATCTATCTATCTATCTATCTATCTATCTATCTATCTATCTATCTATCTATCTATCTATCTATCTATCTTTCTATCTATCTATCTATCTATCTAT
>NW_025811724.1:0-1321 GCF_022045245.1 Lucilia cuprina
TCAGTTCTAGTTCAGTTCTAGTTCAGTTCTAGTTCAGTTCTAGTTCAGTTCTAGTTCAGTTCTAGTTCAGTTCTAGTTCAGTTCTAGTTCAGTTCTAGTTCAATAACTAAATCACCTTAGTGTATGTACTAACAATGTTCTGGTTAACAAGAATTTTATGTCCGCTAAACTCACAAGTCAAATGTGGCAAATGGCATAAAAAGCTTTATATTTATAACCCTCCATTATAAAACTGTTTGCTTGCTCCCTCAATAAAAAGGAAGTAAAGAAAAACTAAAACCAGACACTTATACAAAAAAACTATCCAAAAAATAACAAGTAAAGTGTGTATTATTTATACAATTTTTACTCTGGAATAAAGAAAATGTATATTTAGTATAAAGTGCAATTTATGTTAAACAATAACCCATCATATTTTGCTGCAAAATACATCATAATTCTCTGGTCACTCTGAATGCTTAGCATTGTAATAATGAAATCCTAATAGGTTTAAAATAAAGTTAAAATTGTTTTCATCTTTTTTCTGTCACTTTTTTCTATCTTACAAGGTTAAATTGTTAGAAATAATTTTCTTTAGGGTTTTTTGCTTGAAAAAAATTGTCATTAAATTTCCATAGCTGCAAGTGATAATTTTTCAAATACAGTCCTTTTATTTTGCTGGTTTCTTCAATTTACTACATCGAAAAAAATCATTTTTAATTAAGAGAAATTACGTTTTTTCCTATTTTCTTTAATAATTTCATTACGTTACAAATTTATTTTATTTAAGGCTTTATAACTTTATCTTTTATTTATAAATTTTTGCATTTAACATTATGTCCTCAGGTTTCAGTTGCTTAAATAAATTTTCTTAAATATATTAAATATTCTTTGTCTACGTTTAGGGTATACTAAATATAATTATACTTTGCATACTTTTAGGCCTAAAGAAAAAATAAATAAAACCGAAGAAAGTGTCTTTCTTTTAATATACGTCAATTGTGTAGAATAAGAAGGATACAAAACATAATTCACGTAATAAGGCTGCATAAATTGATGAAGATTGATAATAGAACATTAATATATTTAAATTAAAATGTATAATTTCTGAGAGATGATGTGCCACAATGTGTATTTTACATTTTTATGATGGATGAAGTTTTTTTAGAAGAAACATGCTGTTCCAAAGAGAGTAAAACAAGAACTGTACTATAACAACAACTAAAAACAAATTAACCATAACTGAACTAGAACTGAACTAGAACTGAACTAGAACTGAACTAGAACTGAACTAGAACTGAACTAGAACTGAACTAGAACTGAACTAGAACTGAACTAGAAC
>NW_025811725.1:0-1528 GCF_022045245.1 Lucilia cuprina
AGTTCAGTTCTAGTTCAGTTCTAGTTCAGTTCTAGTTCAGTTCTTGTTCAGTTCTAGTTCAGTTCTACATCAGTTCTACTTCAGTTCTAGTTCCATGCTACTTCACTTCTAGTTCAGTTCTAGTTCATTTCTAGTTCGGTTCTAGGTCAGTTCTACTTTTTGTTCAATCACAACTGTTGACTAGATTATTCATATTAATTGATATGAATCATACTGTGATGCTAAATATAAAAGCTAAAAAATATGTCTAGAGGAAACTCCGGATGTTATAGTTTGTTTATAAACTTTATATATTTTAGTTCTGATTCATATGAAATACTAAATAATAAAATTTGTCTAGAAACTTTCACATACTAATAACAAATTTTAAAAACAATTTGAACTTTGCCTTTAGCAGATTCACTTATTTGTATGTATATATTTATTTATTTTGTTTTAATTTAACTTTTTTATTTAATTTCAGAGAATTGGATGATAATCTGATTAGTTCCTTACCAGAAGGTCTTAATAAATTGTATCATTTACAAGAGTTGTAAGTATATTTTGTAATTTAAAAACTATTTGCAAATAATTTGAAAAACAATTTATATACGAAAATTTAAAATTTTTTCTAATATTTCATATCAGAAAAAAAAAAACTTGTTGTTTTTCTCAACCCCAAATTTTATTTATCGTAAACAATTTTTGTTTTTATATATGAAATATTTTTGATGGCATGTCCTTGTGACTTTCTGCATTCATTCACAGAAACATAGATTCCCACACACAACATTTAACATTTTGTAACAGCTACAAGAACAACAATAAATATAAATAATAAAATATCAGAAAGCTGGAAAAAAAGTAAGCATCATGTTGTCACCACAAAATTGTGCATGTATGAGTGAGTTTCTCCTAAACCCATTCTCTATCAGGACTTCTTTAACTGTTCTTATCTATTGGTATTTTGCTCAAATTTCCGTCATGCTATGTGAAAAGGGAATCTACTGCTCTCGTGTCATTTCCAGTAAGACACAAATGCAGTAATGCACACATGCATTTGTCAGTGTATATTTATGTTTTACATGTGTGTACATACATATATAGTAATTCATGTGTTCGTATAAGTGTTTACAAGTTTACAAACTTTGTCGTATAAATGTATTTATATGTATGCGCGTGTATCTAAACAGGTCAAATATTATTGTTATTGGTGTTTGTGTTTATCACCCTCATATTAAAACCACTAACAACAATTTGAAAGATAAATACACACTATATTATTAAGTTAGAAAGTTAAATTTAAACTTAAGTGTTTAAGGATATACAGTTTTGCGGTAAAGAATATAGAGTTAAGGAAGTATCAGTGTGACATTTAGTTATGGCAGCAGAAAAACAAACATTTACATTATAAATTTTTAAAATAGAAGAATATTTGGTGTAGTCATAATCTAGCCATAGTCTAGTCATAGTCTAGTCATAGTCTAGTCATAGTCTAGTCATAGTCTAGTCATAGTCTAGTCATAGTCTAGTCATAGTCTAGTCATAG
>NW_025811726.1:0-1475 GCF_022045245.1 Lucilia cuprina
GTCAAAACTAGAATAGTACAATTTTCTTAAATTAAAAAAAAATACAAACTCAAAAAGTTCACTTTCAAAATTTGCCAACATAAAAACAGACACTTTATATAAAACACCACAAAATAAGCTTTTTAAAAATAAAAAAATCTGATATCTTCTAGCATCACAAAGGCTACATCTAACAGAATAATATATAGACCAACAAAACCATCTTGCAAATGTTTACCCCAAAACACACATTTTAAGCAACTACTTACAACAGATACAAAGAAATAATAAAAAGGCAACTAAAAAGTATACAATTTCACTTAAAATAGTGCACACAGACAGCAAGCAACACCTGCAGCAAGTATCTAAACTGCTACTGATTTCCCAACGAAAGTTGGGGCAAAAACCAAATGCTAATGATGATTTTGAATTTAAACGGAACATAGGGAGAGACTAACAAATAAAACGAAACTAAATGAAACACAGCATGAGCTACATTTTAAGCACAATGTGGTAGAGGTAAAAGTACGTGTCTACTGTATAAATGTTTGAAATTAGTTAACTGAGAGTGTTCCATTAACACAAACACAAGAAGGAAAACATATACATTTTTAAACATACCCACACAATCACAGTCACTTAGTCACCAGGTGGTTTAGAATTGAATAAACAAAAAAAAAGAAGTAGAAAAAATACAAAATTATCTAGCTCACGTGCATAAATTACAAATGCTTACAAACAAACAGAAAAAGGGTCAAAAATATTGTGTTCAAATGCACAAAACTAACGAATAGTAATGAAACAACATGCATTTAAGTGAAACTAGAAAATACTGATAAAGAGAAAGAAAAATTTAAAAAGAATAATTTTTAGAGCAACAATTGCTGCAACTAACAACAAAAGCCATTGCAACATTTTCCGTGACACTAACACAATGAACTAGCTCGTTCATTACTCACGCTCTATGAGAGTGCAATTTCTTAACCATATTTACCGAAAACAACTACAGCAACCATATGAGAAATATTTTGCTAACAAAAACCAACACACATCCACAAACATGTTAGAGGAAATATTGAAAAAGTCTTAATTTTCAAAACATAAAGTAGTGTAAACAATGGTTGAGGTCATATTTTTACATTACAAACACTAACACATGCTTATTAGGATATGCGAAAGAGAGTTGTAATTTTGTATGTGTATTCAAAATGACATGTGTGGGGGTGATATAACTTTAAAATCTTTCATTAGCATGTCATATGGCGGCACGCACACAAAATATAATGTTACAGAAATATAACGTATACGTCATGAAGCTAGAAGCAATGCTTAAAATGAAGACTCAATCAAGTTTAATGAGGAAATAATTTAAATTTTAGTCCTTCCGGTTAATCTAGTCTATAGTCTAGTCTATAGTCTAGTCTATAGTCTAGTCTATAGTCTAGTCTATAGTCTAGTCTATAGTCTAGTCTATAGTCTAGTCTATAGTCTAGTCT
>NW_025811727.1:0-1346 GCF_022045245.1 Lucilia cuprina
TCTAGTTCAGTTCTAGTTCAGTTCTAGTTCAGTTCTAGTTCAGTTCTAGTTCAGTTCTAGTTCAGTTCTAGTTCAGTTCTAGTTCAGTTCTAGTACAGTTCTAGTTAAATGTTTGTTCATTAATTTTTCCAATCAAGCAGAAAATCAATCGCTGACCAAATTATACATAAGTATTTCACGAGCCGTGTAAAATATTACTATTGTTTTGCTGTATATATGGTCCGATTATAATTTGCAGACTATTAATTTCCATTTCTGATTTAATTTATTTAACTAAATCACATGTGTGAGTGTGTACTCCTGCGTTTAAGAGCTTGAATTGTTTATTCAGATGTAAATGTTTGTAAAAGTCTGTAACTTATTCGTTGAAGTGGGTGGTTTTACAAACATGGCAAAACGTTTAAACAAACGTTTAAATGAAAATAATAAGTATGTATGTATATGCTATTGTAGGAGTAGGAACCAACAAAAAATTGTTTGAGTTTATGACACATGTTGAGTAAATTTGAGCGAAATACTATGTGACTTAGAGATTTCTTTTTATTTGCTTTTATAAACTTCAACTTATTTTCAAATTAAATAAATGGAATTTGAAAAAAACCAAGAAAGCAAGTCAAAAAAATTTTTGTTAAATCGTGCGTATTAAACAATTTAATATGTGTAACGGAAGTATGTCTGAAACAAATATAACTAAACTGTTAAAAAACAAACTGCAGAAAAACTTGACAAATCGCTAAAATCTGTCACAAACATTCAAATTGACATTTGAGAGCAATAACCGAAAAAAGCGTTAACATTTTTTTAATATTAAATTGATTATTGTAATTTTAATATTTAATTTAAAATTTTAAGTTTATCTAATGTGACATATGTATTAATTTGTTAACAAATTTAATGCATTTTTTATATATTTGCTTTTCTACATTTGCTTTGGGCCAAATAAAATTTACTCAGTTTCTTAGCTTATTTATGAAACAAAAAAAAAAAAAAAAAACTATTGTTGTTCATTTTTAAGGTTTTTTATTTTTCCTGGTGCCAGCCTTTCTAATTTTCCTTTAGTCATCAGCACCACTTTTTTATTATTTGTTAAAGACACAGTGGTTTTAAATAAAACTAAAACATAACTCGAACATAACTAGAACAGAACTAGTACAGAACTAGAACAGAATTAGAACAGAACGAGAACAGAACTAGAACAGAACTAGAACAGAACTAGAACAGAACTAGAACTACTTAGAACAGAACTAGAACAGAACTAGAACAGAACTAGAACAGAACTAGAACAGAACTAGAACAGAACTAGAACAGAACTAGAACAGAACTAGAACAGAACTAGAACAGAACTA
>NW_025811728.1:0-1037 GCF_022045245.1 Lucilia cuprina
CTCAATGAAATCTTCAACGCTTGTTAAATTTGTCATTTCAAATAAGAAAATGCAAAAAAAAATTAAAAAGGTCAAAGGGCATCCCGCAATTCCCAAAAATAGGAATGAGTCTTCTTCAATATTATTCATGAAGAATTTAAAAGTGTTATTAGTGTTTGTAAGTGAATTTTGACCTTTAAGTCATTTTCTGAAGGGGAGTTTGTGTAGGGGATAGGGTCAAATGAAGCCCTATCCTTTCAAAAATCGGTAGTGTCATTTAAAGTTCTATAAAACTAAGTTTTGTCGACTTTTGTTAATATAATAGAACTATTAAATTAATTATAAGCCAAAAGGCCCTATTTGGGGTACGGTTGTATGGAGGCTAGTCGAAATAATGGACCGATTTTAACCATTTTCAATAGGATTCGTCCTTGATACTTTGTAAAACAAATTTCAATATTTTTGGGAGAAATCATAGGGATTTATGGACAACAGATTAGGGAATAAAACAGTAAAAAAATTAGGTCAATATCTCTTATAGTTTGCCTGTATCTGCAATTTGAATTCAGCGGATTTCGTAAAAAACCCATTTTTATGTAATATTTTGCAAAATTAGCCTTTTTATTATATTGTTGTGTATTTTAAATGGAATCTTATGTAAATTTATTAGTCCAAACTATAAGAGGTATTGACCTAATTTTTTTACTGTTTTATTTCCTAATCTGTTGTCCATATATCCCTATGAGTTCTCCCAAAAATATTGAAATTTGTTTAACAAAGTATTAAAAAAAACTAAAATTTGAATTTTGAAACGACCGTTAAAAATATCAACATTTTTCGACCATAGCTGAGAACAGGTTTACGTTATTCTATAAGGACAAAAACCATATTTAAGTAACTACAGATGTATTTTAAGTAATACAGTTGTTTTATTAGAATATTTTCAAAAATATCCCAGCAAAAACTCGGTAATGGGTAGTACTTCCCTAACCACTTACTTTTCAATGACTACTACTTCCCGTCAGCATTACTTAGAAGTACTCTAGTAATGACTTTCT
>NW_025811729.1:0-2406 GCF_022045245.1 Lucilia cuprina
AGAACAGAACTAGAACAGAACTAGAACAGAACTAGAACAGAACTAGAACAGAACTAGAACAGAACTAGAACAGAACTAGAACAGAACTACAACAGAACTACAACAGAATTACAACAGAACTAGAACAGAACTACAACGGACCTACAACGGACCTACAGCAGAACTATAACAGAACTAGATTTGAACTGTCGCAAAACTATAACTGGACTAGTTCTTAATTTTGAAATGTTTTCATTTTTGTTTTCCTTCCCCCACCACCCTCTTTTAGTTCAACCGAAGAACATGAGAAAATTTCCTTCACTCCAGAAACAAAATCGTCCTTAGGGTCTTATTATTATTGTTATTTCTGTAGTTTATTGTAGTCGTTTTTCTGTGATTTTTTCTTCAGCTCATTTCAAAACATTGACGAGACTTTTCTTATGCCAGCAGACGTATTAACTTAATATGCTTCACCCCCCCGCCCTATAACTTATGTGACTTAGGCTAATAAATTAAATTAAGAAAAAATACTTATTATAACATAAATCAGTGTGTTGAAAAAATATTGCTCATGAAAAATCATGACTTAAGGCATTATTTACAACATTCATCTTTTGTTGCTTTTTGGTGTTTTTCTAACATTTGGCAATTGGCTTAAGAAAAAAATCATGCGTTTGTACATACGTTCATTAAGCTTAAGAACCGTTAACAATGACCACCTGCTTCCGGTTGTACACTTATACCAAGACATCAGTCACTCATTCACTTACACTGCTGCCCCTTTTTAAATGTTTATTTTCTCGTTTTAAAAGGAAAACATCGTTTTGCAAAAGTTGTATTTTGTTCTTCTTTTTTTCATCTAATAAGATGAATGATGTTGATGTCTTGTTTTTTTGAAAAGTCATGCATCAAATATCAATTTGACATGGTGGATTTTCATAATATTGATGATTGTTGCCTGTCATGATGCTTCTGCTAAGAAATTACTTAACTGGTGGCTGACTGGTCGCTCTGACTTTTAATTTATCTGTCTGTCTGTCCGTCTGTCTTTTTGTATGGCTGACTGTGGTAGTCTTGGTTAAGTTACTTGTCAGCAGGTGGTATACAAGTCATTTTTTAGTTTAGTTAATTAAACTTTATTAGTTGGTTTCCTTAACAATTTTAAACAATGATTTGTGAAAAAGATATGATGTTTGCTTTGCTTTTAATCCTTAAAGCATGCTGCATAATAATGAAAAGTTCAGAGATTAATGTTTTGTTAGGCAATAGAAGTTATAGAGATTAAGGAGGAAAATGTCAAATTAAATTTACCAAAAAAAAAATGACAAATGAAAAGTGTGTTACTGTACAATAAGTTAATTATTCTCTTAGCCCTAAAGTAGGCAACAAATTTTTACTTTCTATTAAAAATCAATTCCCTACAATCTTCTAGCTTAACTTTCTAAACACATTTCCTCATTTGTGTCTTCTCTGTGTCACCAATTCTCCATTTAATCAGAACATAAAAACCATTGCCTACTTTTAAGTGTTTTTTAATACAAAACTTTTTAAATAATTTACCTACAAAACTTGTCACTCTAGAGTTCTATGACTCATATTAATTTTCCATACACTTTGTATAATATTTTTCATAATTTCCATTTTCATAAAGTGCAATTAATATTGCAGCGTTCGTTGTTTTTCTGTTTTCTCTCTCTCTACATTTAAGTATATTTAACGGCGTGCATCATATTTCCCTAAAGACTAGCAACATAAATAATTGCGTTATTACATAGACAGCCATTTGGGACTTGTAAATAACTGCTATTATTTACCTGGCTTGTTGGATTTCAGAGAAAAAAATTCAACAGCAGTAGAAAAAAGAGCATCCAGACAGAAAAGCATTTAACATAGACAACAAACACAAACATACTTGTCGTCACATTTTAATGCTGTGTGTGTTTCTCCAAAAAGGATGTTATGTTTTTCTTTTTCTCTTTAGGAATATTAAACAAAACCTATTCTTTTTCTACAGGAAATGAAATATACGGAATACTGTTTTAAAAGTCTGTCTAAAGAGTTTTAGATATAAAACAACTAATGCCTGTTAAATGGCATAAATTTGACAGTTATTTCTTGTTTTTGTTGCATATTTTTGGGAACATAGAGAAAAAATTTGTTCTACATTCATTTATGGCGGAGAAACAAAACAATTATTAATAATTGGAATCCTTTTTATATTTTCGGATTAAAAAAACCATAACTATTAAATTTGTAATAAATTTTAAAGCATACTATCAGGAGCTCTAATTAAAATTACAGAACTAAAAAAAGAACTAAAATAGAACTAGAACAGAACTAGAACAGAACTAGAACAGAACTAGAACAGAACTAGAACAGAACTAGAACAGAACTAGAACATAACTAGAACAGAACTAGAACAGAACT
>NW_025811730.1:0-2421 GCF_022045245.1 Lucilia cuprina
AGTCTAGTCTATAGTCTAGTCTATAGTCTAGTCTATAGTCTAGTCTATAGTCTAGTCTATAGTCTAGTCTATAGTCTAGTCTATAGTCTAGTCTATAGTCTAGTCATTCTTCTTAGCCATCATATAAATTAGTATGATTATTTAAATATTGTTTTTCAGCGACACTGAATTTCTGTATATATTTCTTAACTTTATCTGTATCTTATTTCCAAAGATAAATATTAATACATATTTGTTGTTGTTGTCGCAAGATGACAGTTATCATCATTATCATTTAACACATGTTTTTATATTACGAGCGCTCTACAAACATTTGAACTTTTTTAATTATATATTTAACAGTGTTTTTGTTTTAACTTTATTTTATAAAAATCAAAATAAATAAAAAGAAAAAGTTTTGTTTTTCTTCTTACTTTCAGTACACACATACATGCGTATATGTAACATTGAGGCACTTACATACATATGTACATACATTCATACATATGTACTGGATGTACAACAATAATGTAATAATGTCATAATTAACAATAAAGTAAGTTAAGCGTTAAATATTTACTGTATTGTAAACTTTGAGAGATAATATTAGGATTGAAAATTTAGATTACACCCTACATTAAAAAATAGTAGAATTGCTGGAATGTATCTACTTTTTTATGAAAATTGCTCTTAATTTTATTATAAATTTAAGTATTTTTTTTAGAAATATAAGAGTAGCGCAAAGTATCGATAAATTGCGCAAATTTTTCATAGAAATATAAATTTGCATAAAATTATCGATAATATGCACAATTTTTTTTTGCATAGAAATATAAATTTTAGCAAAAAATTTTAGAAAACTAAATTATGGACCAATTTTCAATAGAAGTTTAAAATTTGCGCAAATTCTGTCAACAAATGTAAAATTTGCGTTATATTCCTTTAAAAAAAAAATTTAATTTATTCTTTACTCACTTATAAACTGACGTCTGTATTCGTCGTAACCCATAAGCATGGGAGGCGGTGGTTGATATTCCACTAAATAAGTAGTATTAGCATAATCACCTTCATCATCGTCTTCCTCTGAGTAATTGTGGCCATAATAAATATAGTCTTCATTAAAGATGGGATTGTCTTCATAATCGGTGGATTGTTGCATATTTTATCTTTTTTTTAAATTTTTTACAAAAAATTGTTTTAATTACAATTCTTTTTGATAATTTTGCAATATTTTAACAACTTCTTTTGGCAAAGTTTGTTTTTATTAATTATTTATTTATGTCTGGTTGTTTATTAGGAGGTATACTTTTTTTAAACAGAAAATTAAAACTCTATACTTGAACACAGCATAACTTTAGGCATTTATTTAATGATGTTGGCATAAACATTTACATTTTTTGTAAATGCTTTTTTTTGTTTTATCCGTTTTATTTTTCAAAGGCTCTTCTTTTTGTATAATAAATAATATAATTATTTATTCATATAGAACATTACACACACTCGACTTTAGATTCTTGTAAAACCCACAGACAAACGCTTACGCTTGCTATTATGTAACTAGCATATCATTAGGCGGTGTTGCTAACCGCAAATTTATTGCCTAATTTAAAGGCTTTTTAATTAAGGTAAATTTAATATTAAACTTTTCAATTTTTATTTTCCTTAAGAAATTACATGCATTAAAAATTATTTTTTTCACAAATTATTTGAAAGTGTAGTTTCGACACTTACACTTTTGAAAATTCTACACTATTAACCGCTTTTAATTTTCAGTAAAATTATTTTGTAACTTTTCTCAAACTTTAACACGCACAACTTATTACCCCGCTTTCGGTGATGCTACTAATTTAACAAAAACTGAGAAAATTTGTTTTTTAATCATTGCCCGTGGCATTTGGGGAAAAAGGTGGTTCTATGTAGGTCTATCTATATTATTTATTTGTTTTTAAATAGACTTTATTTTTAACCATAAAAAAATTGCTTTTGTTTTACGCTCTGTCTAAATACAATTTATTTTTTTATTGTTTAAAGAGTATTTAAAAAAAAAATTAATTCATTAAATTTAAGCTGCTGTATGTATTTAACTTTGTTTATATTCATTATCAATTTGTTTTTCTTTGTTTTGGGTTTTTTCTTTTCTAATAGAAATAAAACAATAAAAAAAAGTTTTTTACAAATTACTTGAGGAGAATCTCCCTCTCTCATATCTTATCGCAAATACATTTTTCTGAAATTTTATAGCAACAATTAGAAATGTTGAGAAATGTCAACACGACTTGAAAATGTGCTACAATATTTCCAACTAATTTTACATGAACTGAACTAGAACTCAACTTTAACTGAACTAGAACTAAACTAGAACTGAACTAGAACTGAACTAGAACTGAACTAGAACTGAACTAGAACTGAACTAGAACTGAACTAGAACTGAACTAGAACTGA
>NW_025811731.1:0-1739 GCF_022045245.1 Lucilia cuprina
TAGTCTAGCCTATAGTCTAGTCTATAGTCTAGTCTATAGTCTAGTCTATAGTCTAGTGTATAGTCTAGTCTATAGTCTAGTCTATAGTCTAGTCTATAGTCTAGTCTAGTCTATAGTGTGGTATATAGTCTATAGCCTAGTCTAAAGTCTAGTCTATATTCTAATCTATAGTCTAGTCTTTAGTCTTGTCTTTAGTCTTGTCTGCAGACTAGTCTATATTCTAGTCTATATTCTAATCTATAGTCTATTTTATAGTCATGTCTATAGTCTAGTATATAATGGGGTCTATAATCTACAAAGTATTCCATATTTCAGTTCATAATCTAGTCCATAGTCTAGTCCATGGTCTAATCCATGGTCCATAAATAATTGTTATCAATAGACTAGTACATATATTAGTCCCGTGAATAGACAATGGACTAGGCATTTCAAGAGCGAAAATGATTATGTATTGGAATAGTCCATGGAATGGTCAATAGGCTAGGCTATAAACTATTTGATAGACTATAGATGTCAACTTTTCAACAGAAATAAGTCATGTGAACAGTTCTTAGAAAACCCTTTATATTAAATACGATTCATATTTAAAAACTATCGGGTACTTTTCCAGCTACGTGCTTTCGGATACTTGACTAAATATGTAGACATAAATACATACAAATAACTATATTACATATACCGACAAGCACACGTCCATGAATGTATGAGTACTTGTAAATTGCTGGTACTCGTTACAATTTTTATACGAAAATTGTAATATACTGCTGCATATTTTATACCTTTTTTGTATTTATATAAGCCTCTTGGTTTGTAATGTAGTAGCTAAAGCAGATACATAGGTATCGTTGTAAGTCAATAAGTTGAATTCTTATCTCTTTTAAGAGGTTTTTAAATATTTCACCAAAAGATGCAAAAATTTTTAAGTTTAAAATAAAAATATCAAGAAAAGAAGTCTATGGAGATTAAATTCCATTTATTAAATCGTATTATTAAAATTTAAACTATGCAAACATTATTATATTAGAACACATTTTTATCATGTGAAACCAACTGCTGCATACTTTAAATTATCACTTAGTTCTTAACTTTCCATTTAGCTGATAACTCAAGAAAACAATATGTTAATTTTGTCGGTCTTGACCAAATCACTTGATGCCTATTAGTTGTTATCATTCTTTATTTGTATTCCCCAGCAATTGTGCATACGATTAAAATATTTCCTTTCTTCCTCCTACCATAGTCATGCAAATAAATACTTAAAGATTTTTTTCTTCAAAGAGTACTAAAGTACAAAAGTTCCCCAAAGTATACAAAAAAAGCATTTTCTCTTTTATTATTATGTTACACCATTTAAAAAAAATCACACAAGTGCTATTGTCGAGTTTAAGGCAAAAATATGATATGTCATTTGATTAAAGAAAACTATTTTAGGCGTTTAAACGCACAAATGAGACATTGGTTTTAATGAAATACACACTAAGCACATATTTTTCATAATTAACACTTTAATTTGTTGAACATTTTAAAGTAAATTTTTAATATTTTAATTTGTTTCTTATCAAATATGGCTTTAAGGCCTTCAATTTTAAGCCAGGAAATAGTGTTGCTAACACAGTTCTACTTCAGTGCACCGTCTATATTCTAGTCTATAGTCTAGTCTATAGTCTAGTCTATAGTCTAGTCTATAGTCTAGTCTATAGTCTAGTCTATAGTCTAGTCTATAGTCTAGTCTATAGTCT
>NW_025811732.1:0-2011 GCF_022045245.1 Lucilia cuprina
CTAGAATTGAACTAGAGCAGCTTAGTTCAGTTCTAGTTCAGATTTATAAATTCCTTTATTTATAAATCTTTAAGAAAGTTTTGTATAAATACATATATTTTTTAGTTTGTTTGCACTTAAAGCCGAAATCCAAGAACGCAAAACGTATTTAATTATATAATTTATTAGATATTATACCATACCTCATATAAATTTACACACACAAATACACAGATATGTCTGTTTGCAAGTCTTTTATTTGCCCCACAAAATATTTACACATTCACATGCAAACACATCCTCTCTCGTAGATTCATGCCCAGCAATCAGACATCAGGTGTTAAAGTCAATGTTAATTTAAGGCCTCTTTAATTTATCATCCCTTCCACATGTACGAGTTTTTATTTGGTAGAACTTTTCTTTTCATGGAAAATGGGGTGGTGGGCAATAGTACGATTTTGATGGGTTGAGTATAAAGAGAAAGTTGCAGACAGTAGGATGTTGTTTGGCTTTTATTGAGCTACTTGTTTTTTGTGTTGCTGTGTGTGTGTTTCACGATTCTCTTTTTCAAAGTGTTGATAATTTAAGTTTAATTTTGCTGATGCTGTTACAATTTTATATACAATGTAAAGGGAAAGTGTTTACACTGTCCTTAAAATTTTATAAATTGAAATATCAAGTTTTAATCATACTTGTAGTTCATCATATTCTTCTTGTTCTGAATTACAAGTCTTAATATCATTATTACGAATGTTAACTGTTGTCTACTTTTTTGAATCTTTAATTTTTACATTCGACTCTAGTGTAAACGATTTTCCACCTACAAAACCACATTAACACTCACGAGTACTTGGTTTTTAAACTTTCTCGTTTAAATTCAAAAAATTTATCTACAGACAACCACAAAAAATCACTCACTCACTCATAATTGTATGTTTGAAAAGATGTGTGTGAGAGTGTATTGATTTTTACACACTGTTACACATAAGCATATATCCTTCATGTACGGAGTTAAATATTGGCAAAACTTGTGGCTTTTATTTATTTTACTTTAATGAGTTAAAATAAAAGTTCATTTAATTCTGACTCAGCTCAGTTCTAGTTTAGTTCTTCAAGGGATAATAGTAAGCCAAAGAGCTACGAATACTGGGTTAGCGGCGGCAATATCGAGCAAGCGAAGAAGCAGAAGGCGATTTGAAAACAAAATCCAATATTCAGAATGATAAACAAAAATTTGTATTTAATAACAAATACAAATTTTTCTAGTTACTTTTTTAATTTGATTAATTTTTTAACCTAAAGTGTAAATATGTTCATAGTTTAGACTTATTCCCCAACCACTTAAACAATATCATTTCAATTTAAAGGATGTTTCACTTAATTAATTTTTGAAAAAGTTTTCCAAAAGAAACCTTGTAATCTTAAAACAGGAAGTGAAGTTGTTTGATTATGTGAATAAAACAAACTTTCTATTTAATCTTTAATCAATAAACTTTACATTTCCGTTAATATGTATTTTTGTTTAAAAAAAACCATAAAAAGTTTTCAAATGTATTATTTTACTGATTTCATACGAATTCGCAATTTAACTTCTGTCCGATATAGTATATAAATGTAATAGAAATGATTTTTTTAATAAGGCAGGTGAAGTTTTTTAATTATCTTGTTTGATGCTATAGTTTGGCTTTTTTGTTTGTTTGGGTTGATAAACAAAGTTTTTAGTTATGAAATCCAAAAATTCATGTAAACGACAGATATGTGAATTAGGGTAGTATATATTCAGCAACACCTCGGTAAAAAAATCGGAAATCATATATAGTATAACAATAACTGGTTTAAGTTCAGCTCTAATTCTGTTCTAGTTCTGTTCTAGTTCTGTACTAGTTCTGTTCTAGTTCTGTCCTAGTTCTGCCCTAGTTCTGCCCTAGTTCTGTTCTAGTTCTGTTCTAGTTCTGTTCTAGTTCTGTTCTAGTTCTGTTCAAGTTCTGTTCTAGTTCTGTTCTAGTTCTGTTCTAGTTCTGTTCTAGTTCTG
>NW_025811733.1:0-1325 GCF_022045245.1 Lucilia cuprina
AGTTTTGTTCTAGTTCTGTTCTAGTTCTGTTCTAGTTCTGTTCTAGTTCTGTTCTAGTTCTGTTCTAGTTCTGTTCTAGTTCTGTTCTAGTTCTGTTCTGTTCTTGTTGATTATTTTCTTTTTTTAATTTTATTAGGTCTCTATATATATCACAAAATTTTGTTGATGTTAATAAGCGGAAACCACAGAAATACAAAAATTATAATAAACTTGTATTCGTATGCATGTTTGAATTCTTGATTTCAAATACAGTTTTGGTATTATTTGACTGTTTTTTACTTTGCTGTTAAAAGCCAACGGGACTTAAAGCATTAAAAGGCTAAAATGTCAGGCAGAATAAAAATAACAGAAGGGGTTTAGCCGGCACGTTTAATGTTAATGGCAACCTAAGTAACCATATATTCGTGCAACAACGGTAAACATACATTCATGTATGGAGAGTATTGGTATGAAAAAGGTAGAGATTTTTAGTCGAAATATGTATAAATACATGTTTGGAAGCCAAAAGGTAAAACGAAAAAAAGAGCACCAGCTCAAATATACAACCATGAATTTTTAATATGATTTTGCGGTACGACTTGTTTCTATTTTTCCTCAATCACACCCTTCCTTCCGAACATAAACACTTATTTTTAACGTGAGCTCAATTTCTCTTACTCGCGCGCTCCATGTACATACCCCTAGCAGCCACACGTTTATTATAATCAACTGATGATGGGTTTATTAAAATTCACAACATATGCTGGCAGATAATGTCAGCTTTTGATGAGAAAACCACATCGCACTTTATAAAAAAAAGAAAACGAACAAGAAATTGTGAGAAAAACACATAAATTGTTGGTTATTTTTGCTAGAACTGAATCCACCTAAAGTCAAATAAAATCTTTTTTTAAGTGAACTTTGGTTTTAAGGATACGAAATCGTTAGTAATGCACGATTGAGTTTTTGTTTAGAGAAATCAATGTGCTAGGAGAAAATAAAAAAACAAACTAAAGAAATTTGATAATTTTTTATATACAAAAGAAAATCCTTTATGATTTGAAAATATAAATTGATTCTTATAATCTTTGTTAGCAATCGATAAAATATTTACAATTCAACAGATATACATATGTATGTATACTTTTATTTAAATAATGGAACAGTAATAAAAAAAATTAACAAGAACAGAGCTGGAACTTAATAGAATGTAAACTAGAAAAGACCTAAACAGGAAAAAACTAGAACTGAACTAGAAATGAACTAGAACTGAACTAGAACTGAACTAGAACTGAACTAGAACTGAACTAGAACTGAACTAGAACTGAACTAGAACTGAACTAGAA
>NW_025811734.1:0-1942 GCF_022045245.1 Lucilia cuprina
TATAGACTAGACTATAGACTAGACTATAGACTAGACTATAGACTAGACTATAGACTAGACTATAGACTAGACTATAGACTAGACTATAGACTAGACTAAAGACTAGAAGATAGACTGGACTTAAGGCTAGACTATAGCATAGACTAGACTCTAGACTAGACTCTAAACTAGACTTTAGACTAGACTCTAGACTAGACTCTAGACTAGACTCTAGACTAGACTCTAGACTAGACTCTAGACTAGACTATAGACCAGACTTTAGACCAGACTATAGACTAGACTGTAGACTAGAATATAGACTAGACAAGAATAATGACTAGAATATAAACTATATAGGACATACTATAGACAAGATTTTAGAAAATTTTACTAAAGAACTGTAGATTTATCAGACCAAATATATATAATAAAACCACTGTGCCTTCTAACTCATACACATTATGTGTCACCCATTCCCACACAAAATTTCCACTTTATTATTTTATGTGTTTGTAAATAAAATATAATTGAAGTTAGTGAGTTCTAACAGGGAAGTAAATAATCTGAACAACTCAAAATGGGATTTAAAGGTAAAATTGATGATAAATTTTGTGGTATTATTATAATACTGACTCTTGGTATTTGCATTTGAAAAACGCAAAGCTGTAAACGATTATTTATGTGCGATATAGATTTGACAAAATCCTAACAGTCATTTTATTTTTTGAGGGTGATTTGTTTTGCGATAGAAATTTTCATTTGGCAATGAGATATTTTTATTCATATTTGCCTTTATAGATATACATATATACATTTAAATAAACATATAAAAATATAAATAAAAGTGATTGCTTAAGGCAAGTTTGTGTTGTGTTGTATGAGAGAGAGATTTTTTAATAAAGAAATAAAGTTATTTTTGTTTAGAAAAATATATAAAACTATAAATTTTTAAAACGTAAATAAATAAAGTTGTCAAGTTATTAAAGGCTCATAAATTGTGGCTCCTTGAAGTATGCGGTATTATTTAGTATTGTTAATAAAACTATGATAAACAAAATTAATATTTAATAATAAGAACATGAAAAGGAATGCTTATGAAATAAGCTTATAAATAACAATTCACCTCCATCTCAGCCTTAAAATATACTTAATAGTATTTTTCCTTTTACAGCCTAAAAGTAGACATATGTTTTCTTTTTTCCCCAAAAATGCCTTCTTTAACATTACGTTCTGCTAAAATTATATAACATTAAACTTAAAGCTGCTCATAAACATTAATTGTTTTACCTTTTTTAAAGCAACCAATGTGTTTTTCATTGCCTACTGTAAAGGCTTTTATTTGACGTAATTATCATTAGCTGCAAAGCTCATATACAAACACATAATAAAAAACACAAAAAATTTCTTTTTGTTTTTGTATGCTTTGACTTAAAAAGAAAAACTTAAAATATGTATGTCAACATATAAAATTAGCATAATTTAGCTAAAGCTAATTTCTCTAAACGACTTAGCGTCACAATGTATAGAAATTGTAGTAAAAATTAGGCGTCAAAAGAGGGGAGAAAGGTATGAACAAAACAACATACGAAAAACTAATTTTCTCACTGCATTTTATGTGAGAATTATTAAAATTTAACATGCACACAATTGCGTGTTAAAAGGAGAACATTAAAAAGAACAAATAACTAATAAAATTTACTAAAATTTGACATGCCTAAAAGTAGGCTATGAAAGTAACGTAAAGTGAACATTAGAGCGGATAGGTGAACAAATGGTATTTAAATTTAAAATAAAATTAAGGATATATAAATTACTAGACTAGATTAGTGATTAGCCTGAAGAATAGACTATAGATTAGACTATAGACTAGACTATTGATTAGACTATAGACTAGACTATAGACTAGACTATAGACTAGACTATAGACTAGACTATAGACTAGACTATAGACTAGACTATAGAC
>NW_025811735.1:0-2090 GCF_022045245.1 Lucilia cuprina
CTAGTTCTGTTCTAGTTCTGTTCTAGTTCTGTTCTAGTTCTGTTCTAGTTCTGTTCTAGTTCTGTTCTAGTTCTGTTCTAGTTCTGTTCTAGTTCTATTCCAGTTCTGCTCTAGTTCTGTTCTAGTTCTGAACTAGTTGTATTCTAGTTCTATTCCAGTTCTGCTATAGTTCTGTTCTAGTTTTGTTCCAAATTAGCCATTTAATAAATTCTTAAATTTTGTTCACAAAACACATTTTTTAAATTTATTTTAAAACTTTCAACTCGATTATTAGAAGTACGAAGCCAAAAAGAAAACTTTGTAAAAATACTTCGAAAAATTTCTTGTGCTTAAAACCAAGCGGAAACGGAAATGCAACTTATGTACAAAACAACTATTAAAATAATAAAAATAAAAAAATGCAACAACAAAATAACTGAAACAATAAAACACCGTTTAAGTTTATTGAAAAAAGTGGTTTTGCCTTGGTGTATTTTTTTTTTTATTGGTTTGTACCATGTCTGTATATTGCCTCTAGTTGCTTTTAGCCATATTCCTGAATATATCCTTGTCTTTGTAGTTGGCTCACAGACATACACTCACGCATACAATGGTGCACGGCAAATAAACGTCTTCCTTTAAACAATTGCTGCAGCAACAATGTTGTCAACTATAAATATTGTAGGAAACAATAACAACAACAGCAACGGAAATTTACATAAAGGTATAAAAGAATGAAACTGTAATAAAATGCAACAAAAATGTTAAAATTTTATATGAGACAACAAAAAAGAAAAAACATCACACACATATACACTATGAAAATAAAAATGTATTTTGGGAACTGTTTATGTATATGTGCTGCTTCCAGAGTGAATGAAAATGAATATTGAAATAAAATTTTATACAAAAAATAAAGGAGTTAAATTGCATATTCATTCTTTTGAAAATTGTGTACGTGCATATGAATTTGTGTGTCCATAAAAGTTTTCCCAGTAAGGTACAGCATATTTTTTATGTGGCCTGCAATACAGGTGTGGCAGCAACGTAGTAACAGATATTACTACCAATTTATTTCCTTTTTTGTGTTTTTGTTGGTTTCTATTTTACCAACCCATACAATGAATGGTTTTGTTTAAAAACGTTTTGTTAAATTTATGTTTTGTTGGTATTTAAAAAAAATACAAGAAACAAAGAACCATAGAAAACATTATTGCAAATATTTACTCTACAATTTCTATAAAATATTCAGTTTTCTGTATAGATTTTTTGGGGAATAATAAAAGAAAATATTTAAAAAACTAAAACTAGTTATTCTGTAAAATTTAAAATAGTTTAAGGCGATCTGCTAATTCTGAGAATAAAAATAACATTTTACTGCATACTTTTAGGCGACTCGTTCTCACTCATTCTATCTTGCATTTTATGTTTATTTTCATCTAGTTTAAATTAAATGATGGTTATGTTTTACATAAGGGAATTACTTGGAATAAATATTGTCACATTATTTATGGTTGCATTGTTTGCAACCATTGCAGACAGACACATAACTACAAACCCTCAGCAAATGCCATTATAACATATTGCAACAAGGGGTGCAACAACAGTAGCTTGTACAACATGTTGTACAAGAATATTAAAAACACTTGTATTTGCTGTTGCTTCGTTAAATAAATAAACGAATGAGTGGTTGTGAATGTGAGCATTTTATTTTCTGCAAAACTATTGCATTTTTTATTTGTTATATTGCAGCATTTGGGGAATATTACTATTCGAAACATTTATCAAGTGTTACTGCTAAACATTTTATTTCTAGTTTTTTCCCCTCGAACAGAACGTTGTATGGAGAAAATGGTAAAAAAAACTTTGTAAAATTTAAAGAATATGCGGAATATGAATTACAGAGAAAATCGCTTAAATAAAGATTTTGCGAAGAAAAGTAGTTTATGGAAACATTTTTTTAATTAAAACATTCTCATTTTACTTATAGTCTAGTTTAGTCCAGTCTATAGTGTAGTCTATAGTGTAGTCTATAGTGTAGTCTATAGTGTAGTCTATAGTGTAGTCTATAGTCTAGTCTATAGTCTAGTCTATAGTCTAGTCTATAGTCT
>NW_025811736.1:0-3682 GCF_022045245.1 Lucilia cuprina
AGTTCTGTTCTAGTTCTGTTCTAGTTCTGTTCTAGTTCTGTTCTAGTTCTGTTCTAGTTCTGTTCTAGTTCTGTTCTAGTTTTGTTCTAGTTCTGTTCTAGTTCTGCTTTAGTTTTATTCTAGTTTTGTTCTAGTTTTATTCTAGTTCTGCTCTAGTTCTATTCTAGTTCTGTTCTACTTTTGTTCTAGTACATATTAAGTATACCTCTAGACTATAGACTAGTCTACAGTCTAGTCTTTAGTCTAGTGTATAATCTAGTCTATTGTCTGGTCTATAGTATAGAATTTATTCTAGCGCATAATCTAGTATATGGTCTTGTCTATAGTCTAGTCTATAGTTTATTTCGTAGTCTATAGTTTAGTTTACAGTATAGTCTATATAGTCTAGTCTATAGTTTGGTCTATAGTCTAGTCCCATCTATAGTTTAGTCTATAGTTCGATATATATTTCATGTTGTTTAAGAAACAACAACAGTTGTTTCTTACACGACCTTCGTGCTTTTTCTGTAAAATATACAAAAAAACCATTTGGACTTTTTTAAAGTAATCATTTTGTTTATGGGTTAAAAACTATACAAGAACAAACATTTTTTGCATATTAAGTGCATTCCAAAATTTGCTGCCCCTCCAAAAAATATAATAAAATTGTTTCATAACCAAGTTATTTCAACCCAAAATATTACAAATTAACTACACTACACCGCTGTAATAGTAGTAGTCAACGTAGTAGAGAATAGCAACTAATTTAAAAGTACATAAACACTGACCATCCCCACCAGCAGCAAACACCCCAACATTTCACAACATCTACACAAACAGCAAACTAAAACAAAAAATGCAAAAAACGATGAAGAATAAATGGCAAAATAAAGTGGGGTAGGCAAATTGTAGTAAAAAAGAAAACATTATAAAGAAACAGATAAAACCCGCATTATATTCGACAATTTAAAATACAGATGATGAGCAAAAGCAAATAAAATATAAAAAAATCTATAAAAATATTATAAAAATTATGGGTAGTTTCGTTCTTAACCTATACCACACAAAATATATTGAACACAGAGTAAATAATCTACAAAAACAAGAGAAAACAACAACATACACCACCTACTCACTCTTTTTTTTTATAAAAACAGCAAAACAAAAAAAAAGAGAAAAAATATAAACACACAAAGTTTTTACTTTTTGAATGCCGAGGCCAAAAGGTAATCGTACCGAAAATAATATATAAAATAATGTTTGTTTGTGTGTTTGTATAAATGTAACAACATATAAAGAAAAACTCTCTACATGACAACAATAATACAACAAATACAGTTTAGTATAACAAACAAGACATTCATACAGAAACTCTTTTACCTTAAGCAAACACTTTAGCAAAACTTTAAAAAAGTACTTATTGTGGTTTTGGTACTTTTTTATATCTTGACTATACTTTAACCGATGAAAAGTCTAGTCTATAGTCTGGTCTATAGTCCAGTCCATTCTAGTCTATAGTCTAGTCTATAGTCTAGTCTATAGTCTAGTCTATAGTCTAGTCTATAGTCTAGTCTATAGTCTAGTCTATAGTCTAGTCTATAGTCTAGTCTATAGTCTAGTCTATAGTCTAGTCTACGGTCTAGTCTATAGTATATTCTATAGTCTAGTCTAGTCTATAGTCTAGTCTATAGTCTAGTCTATAGTCTAGTCTATAGTTTAGTATATAGTCTAGTCTATAGTCTGGTTTATAGTCTAGTCTATAGTCTAGTCTATAGTTTAGTATATAGTGTAGTCTATAGTCTGGTTTATAGTCTAGTCTATAGTTTAGTCTATAGTCTAGTCTATAGTCTAGTATATAGTCTAGCCTGTAGTCTAGTCTATAGTCTAGTCTATAGTCTAGTCTATAGTCTAGTCTATAGTCTACTCTATAGTCTAGTTTATAGTCTATAGTCTAGTCTATAGTCTAGTCTATAGTCTAGTCTATAGTCTAGTCTATAGTCTAGTCTATAGTCTAGTCTATAGTCTAGTCTATAGTCTAGTCTATAGTCTAGTTTATAGTCTAGTCTATAGTCTAGTCTATAGTCTAGTCTATAGTCTAGTCTATAGTCTAGTCTATAGTCTTGTCTATAGTCTAGTCTATAGTCTAGTCTATAGTATAGTCTATAGTCTAGTCTATAGTCTAGTCTATAGTCTAGTCTATAGTCTAGTCTATTGTCTAGTCTATAGCCTAGTCTATAGTCTAGTCTATAGTCTAGTCTATGGTCTAGTCTATAGTCTATTCTATAGTCTAGTCTATAGTCTAGTCTATAGTTTAGTATATAGTCTAGTCTATAGTCTGGTTTATAGTCTAGTCTATAGTTTAGTATATAGTCTAGTCTATAGTCTGGTTTATAGTCTAGTCTATAGTTTAGTCTATAGTCTAATCTATAGTCTAGTCTATAGTCTAGCCTGTAGTCTAGTCTATATAGTATAGTCTATAGTCTAGTCTATAGTCTAGTCTATAGTCTAGCCTGTAGTCTAAATTATAGTCTAGTCTATAGTCTAGTATTTAGTATAATCTACAAGCTAGTCAATTCAATTTTAAATTTTAAATTTTAAAAAAAGTACTATTTGAGGTAAAATTTTGGTACTTTTTTTAAAATTTAAATTTTCAACGACTAGTACTTATTTCACATTAAAAATACCCAAGAGTGTAGTAGAACAATAAGAGCAAATGGCAAAAAATGGCGAAAAAAGAAAAAAAAAACAACACAATCAATAAAAATTTTTACACATTCCCACAAACTTATGTACATATATTCACTCACACTTACTTGCAACTACACTTTACTTGAGTAAATAATAATCAAGTAAATATTATCTCTACATTTCGTTATTGTTATTATTGTTCCAGCATTATTTTCTCTTGACTTTATTATTTTTATTATTATTATTTTAATATTCTTGTTATTCTTTCATTTTTTTTTTTTTTTGCCAAAACTTAAACAGCTTTTGTATGCGTTATTATCTATGGGTGAGTACACAAACACTAGTCCCTATTAGATATGAATGCACAGTAATATAGTGCAAAAAAGTACAAAACTAAAAATAAAAAACCAAACTACAACAATTACACTAAATATAAAAACTATCTAAACTAATACAACAACATTTAAAGAACACAAAATTCCCCATACTCTTGTTGTATACTTTTTGCAAAATTGTAGTAATATGAAATTTTTTGGCGCGTTATAGTATGCGTGGGAGCACATTCTCTAATACTGGTTGGTGACTCTTCTCTAAAAATCGTGTTAAGTAATAGTGTTCATTCTCTTAGCTTAGTAAAGTAATATGCATGTGTGATTTCAAAATGCTCTCTATCTAAACAAAGTAATACCCTCTAAAACTGAAATGTTTAGAAAAATTCTATAGTTCTCACTCTCAGTTACTTAGAAACAAACATTGGAGCATAAAATTGCCAATAATTGAGGGGCTTTGAGAAAAAGGGATTAGGAATATAGGATATTTTATATGATTTAGTTAGTTTCGAACTTATTGCTGTCTTGTGTGCAGTTAAGGCTACAGTCTACAGTTCTATTTATGCTATAGGTTTGTTCTAATTCAGTTCTAGTTCTGTTTTAGTTCTGTTCTAGTTCTGTTCTAGTTCTGTTCTAGTTCTGTTCTAGTTCTGTTCTAGTTCTGTTCTAGTTCTGTTCTAGTTCTG
>NW_025811737.1:0-2069 GCF_022045245.1 Lucilia cuprina
GTTTAGTCTAGAGTCTAGTCTATAGTATAGTCTATAGTCTAGTCTAGTCTGTAGTCTAGTTTATAGTCTAGTCTATTGTCTAGTCTATAGTCTTGTCTAGTCTATAGTCTAGTCTATAGTCTAGTCTATAGTATATTCTCTAGTCTAGTCTATAGTTTATAGTCTAGTCTATAGTTTAGTCTATAGTCGAGTATATAGTCTAGTCTATAGTCTCGTCTATAGTCTAGTCTATAGTCTAGTCTATAGTCTAGTCTATAGTCTAGTCTATAGTCTAGTCTATAGTCTAGTCTATAGTCTAGTCTATAGTCTAGTCTATAGTCCAGTCCATATTCTACTCTATAGTATAGCCTAAGTCTGGTTTAAAGTATAGTCTTTAGTGTAGCACATAGACTAGTCTTTAGTCAAGTCTAAAGTCTATTCGTTAGTCTAGTTTTCAGTCTAATCTGTAGACTAGATTAAAGTCTAGTTTTGAATCAAGTTTATAATCTAGTCTATATCATCGGCTATAGACTTGTTTAGAGTCGAGTCTTAAGTCTAGTCTATAGTTCAGTCACTTTATCCTAGACTAAATTTTTTTCCACTATATACTTACTGTGTTTGATAAGTAATTAAATTTTCTTTATACCTGCAATGAAAATAATATAAATTTATCAATTAGTTTTAATGAAAATAACAAATAAATCTCTTATAATTTATTTTATAACAATATCATATAATATGTCTGCTTAAACTTAAGCCTTAAAGTATGCTGCATAATTTATCTACAACTCAAAGCAAATGACTTAAATTATATAAATCTTTAACAAATCCAACTGCAGTCTTTGTAAAATTACCTTTTTAAAGTTCATTTTAATTGAACAAATTTTAAGGCATATAAAACAAAAGGAATTTTTATTACTTTTAATTAAATTTTTTTAGTATAAAATACACAATACTGCAGGCTTAATGAAATGTATGTAATATTCTTCTCTTTTTTTTTGTGCAAATAACTAAAATGAAAATTTTAAATATTTATATATTTTATTTAAATTATAAAGTAAATGCAGTTAAGTTAACTGTATAATAGTGCATGCATGCATACATACATAATATACAATTTTTTCACACTGTATTTGTGTAAATTTATTTTAAGCCTAAGGTTATGCTGCATTTTATGTTTTTTTTTGGGGGGAAAATAAATGACTACAATTAATATAATAATAATATTAAAAGGAAAGAGAAGAGAGTAAAAACATATTAAAACTTATAAAAACATGTGTATAAAGGTTTAAATATTTCGATTTAATTAACACAATTTTTTAAAAGGAAAAAGGGAGAGAAAAACTTTTTTTTTTAAATTTTGTTTAAATTGTTTTCAATTTCTCTTTAACTTGTTTAAATGGTTTAGCAGTAATGCTGCTATAGAAATTAATTAACTGTCAATTTCTGCCAGGAGCTACTTCAAACTTCATTTACTACTTTTGCTTTGGTCTTATATAGAGACAAACTTTTTCTAACTGCTTTAACAGCATTAGCAGTTTATGTTCATCATGTTATAAGCGTATGATGGGGTTACAAAAGTTTGTAAAAATAAATTGCATTTTTCTATATTTTTAACTTTAACAACAGATAATTAATTATTTCCTTAACTCAAAGTGTTTTCCTATTAAAAAACAAAACCGTACAAGAAAAAAGGAAGTTGTAAGAGCAACATAAAGTGCAGTTAAAACGTCAATTGCAGTTTGAGGGAAGAAAATTAAAGAATCTAAAGAAAACTAGATTGAAAAATATGAAAAAAACTATATTTTTAGAAAATATTAATTGAAATGTCTATTTCTAGCAACATCGAAGTCAAGTGTTTAGTTAATTTAGTTAAGACATAAGCAATTAAGCTTTACAGTTCGTTAACATAATTACTTACAACATTTTGTCTTCAATATTTAAATCAAATAAATATTTATTTTAAATAAATATATTATTTATATTTATAATAATACACAGCTTACATATATACCTTACTAACTTATTTAATTCTTTTTCTAGCTTTCTTACAAACCGAGATATATGAAAATGTAAAATATGTCAGCAAA
>NW_025811738.1:0-1145 GCF_022045245.1 Lucilia cuprina
CCCTATTAAAATTTTGATATAAATCATAGTTTTAGAAATTTAACAAATATGTAATATATGACAAAATCTTTATTTATGAACAAAACTCAATGAAATCTTCAACGCTTGCTAAATTTGTCATTTCAAATAAGAAAATGCAAAAACAAATTGAAAAGGTCAAAGGGCATCCCGCAATTCCTAAAAATAGGAATGAAAATCCCAAAAATGGGATTTTTACATTTTTGCCCATAGGGTACACATTTCTTTCAGGGCTGGGAAAATACTTTTGGAGTAAATAGAAAACATATTGAGGTTTCCAAAACTGCTTTCAGTTTTCTGATCCCAGCTTTGGGATTTTAGAACATGTCGCCCAAAGTTGAAGTTTTGATGAAAAATAGGTCATATTCGGAAGGACGCAGTGGCAACATTTTCAAAAAATAGGACAAGTTTTTACGCTAAAGCGTTCTGCGTAAAGATACCTTTTAGAAAACTATAAAATTGTTATATGTTCTTAAAGAAAATTTTATTTTATTAATAAAAGAGTTAAGACACATTTTGGGCAAAAAAACGGCAAAAATCTAAAATTTTTTGAATTTTTAAATTAAAAAACGTATATTTTTAGATCTGTAAATGACATTGATCTAAAATTTTTTGTATATTATTGGAAATTTTGTTGTCTACTAACAAGAAAAAATTGAGTCCATTTGGTCCAAAATAACGCCTGGTATTCAAAAAAAAGGCGGACCAAGGTATGGTAAATTTTGTATCACTAAATTTTTAAATGCCTATAACTCGGATATTATAAGAGATAACTAGTATGTCCAAGCATGTTTTTTCAAGATCTCGTCAAGCGCTTTCAGAAAATATAAAAATCTTTGTATTTGGGTGAAAAACAAAAAAAAAAAATGGCACGAGTTTAAAAATTTTACATGTCGTAGGTACTCTAATTTTAGCCGCCACAGCTCCGTCCCTGGAGCATCTGCGGGGTTCATCTTCAAAACTTAAACTCGAATACTCCTTGGCTACGCTCCCGATCGGATCAGCCGTTTAGAAATGCTAGATTTATTTCCAAAAAATATCCATTCTGCCCCACTGTGCATTTGTGGCATAATGTGTTCGTCTAAAAAATGGTCAATTTGAAGGATCGGTAGAATTGTTGTTCTATG
>NW_025811739.1:0-2099 GCF_022045245.1 Lucilia cuprina
TCTATAGTCTAGTCTATAGTCTAGTCTATAGTCTAGTCTATAGTCTAGTCTATAGTTTAGTCTATAGTCTAGTCTATTGTCTAGTCTATAGTCTAGTCTATAGTCTAGCCTTTAGTCTAGTCTATAGTCTAGTCTATAGTCTAGTCTATAGTCTAGTCTATAGTCTATAGTCTAGTTTATAGTCTAGTCTGTAGTCTAGTTTATAGTCTAGTCTGTAGTCTAGTCTTTAGTCTAGTATATAGTCTAGTCTATAGTCTAGTATAGAGTCTAGTCTAGAGTCTAGTTTATAGTATAGTCTATAGTCTAGTCTAGAGTCTAGTCTAGATTCTAGTCTATAGTCTAGCCTTATCTATAGAATATTTTCGATGAAATATTAACTGGGACAATTCAAAGTTTTGATTAAAGGTAAAGTTGGACTACAAGAGTCCAGTCTTATCATATGGCCTTGCCAACTATAATGTTAAAGGTTCCGATTAAAACTTAACTATGACTAGTTTAAAGCTACAAAAAGTAAGATTAGAACAATAAGTTTTAATAGGAATTATATTATTTTTACAAAAATACATGATAAAGTAAATTTAACAACATGTTAACATTCCTTATTAAACAATTTTAATATGTATGAGTGTATGTATAACTTTTGTTTAGATAAATAATTGTTAATAAAGGGAGATTTATTTTATTTCTTTATTAATTTTATTAAAACTTAATTGAGCTTGTTATATTTTTTTTTGCAGAAAAAAATATATATTTGAAATTTTTATAATAAACAAACACAACGAGTGCAAATTATTATAAATACAAGAAAATGGATTTTTTTATAACTTGTATTATATGAACAGAAAAAAATAAAATAAAAGTATTAACGTGGCTTTAAATGACGGCAAATGATATTTAATTAAACACAAATTGTTATCAAGGTCATGTTAAACATTTAAACCTAGAGTCATACATACTCATGTACATACGTATAGCTGGAAGAGAAGAGGTGGTGACAGTATCAACACAGCAAGAAAACAAATTATACATTAAATTGGCGTGGTTGTCTTAGAGGTTGGTCTTTATTACAGTTTTTTTGTTGTTGGGGGTTTGTAGTTTGGTATCATGATATATGGTAGACAATAGTTTTATATGAATTTAAATAATGTCTAAATGAGTATTTTTTTATTTTTATTATTAAAAAAAAAACAATCATATAAACATTTAATGATGTGTCATCTAAATCATAAAATATTTCTCGTTTAATCATTCAGCTGGAAAAAAAGCTAAAAAAACAAACGGAAATGGGGAAAAAATGAAGCTTAAAGCAGCAAACACGCGTTACCTTTAAGTCTAGCAATCATCACCAAACAACTATTATCTTCAACTATTACGCCTTCATGTAAATTTTTTTCAGATGTCTTGCATTTAAATAATTTTGTTACATTTATTAAAGTCATTGTTAATATTTAGTCATTCCGGCAGAAATATTAATTTCATTAACATCTTTGCAGTTTTTTTTGAAAATTTATGTTTTAAATTTGTCATAAATTTGCTACTCTAATTTATAATGTTTTTATATGGCCATCACTTTGTAGTCTTTTTTACTTTGATTCTTTCCATACTTAGCTACTGCATACTCATAAATTTCAGTGCAATTTTTTAAACACCAACACTTTAGCTGGTGAGTGTTTAAATTGCGCATTTGTTTGTCTGTTGAAAATATTGGTTGGTGGCTGCTGTTTCTCTGTTGAATGTTTAGAAAAATTTAAATATTCAACTAAATGGTCTATTAAGGTGTCAAGCAGCAGGAGTAGCTAGCTAGCAAGCTGACTTGCTAGATGGTTGGCTGACAGTCAGACTGCCTAAGGCAGTTGATTCTTTTTTGCCTACGGTTGCTTATAAACTTCATATGCACAGTGGGATAGAATTTTAACAGTGTATGTAATCTTGTTTAATCAAATTTAATTCTAGTTCTGTTCATGTTCTGTTCTAGTTCTGTTCTGGTTCTATTCTAGTTCTGTTCTGTTCTAGTTCTGTTCTAGTTCTGTTCTAGTTCTGTTCTAGTTCTGTTCTAGTTCTGTTCTAGTTCTGTTCTAGTTCTGTTCTAGTTCTAGTTC
>NW_025811740.1:0-2141 GCF_022045245.1 Lucilia cuprina
TTAGTAAGTTAGTAAGTTAGTAAGTTAGTAAGTTAGTAAGTTAGTAAGTTAGTAAGTTAGTAAGTTAGTAAGTTAGTAAGTTAATAAGTTAGTAAGTTAGTAAGTTAGCCAGGTTATTAAGAAATGGAATAGAATTAAGGGCTGTTAATTTTTTCTGTTTTAATAAATGTCATGCGAATTTTTCAATTTTTATTATTAAAATTTTTAATTGATATTCCTTTTGGCGAAACTCAGCATGTTCGTTATAATTAACATAAATCCATAATTAATATTGTTATTTCATTTGTAGTATGTATTGCTCAAATGTACTTTATGGAATTCTCATTACTATCATCACTGTTGATACTTTACAGGTTATTATAATAAACCAATTGACAAACTCAAATAATAAATCTACTTCATTGAAAAAGAGACAAACTCACAACTTTTTAATATTAACAATTTTAACCAATTCTTTCATTAACTTTAGCATAAACATAAATTTTTGTCATTTAGACCCTTTTTTTACCATACTCATTAAAACATTACATCACACGTCGCAATTAATTGCCTGCAAAAAAAAAAAAAAAAAAACGCCTGTGTTTGTGTTGGTTTATTGCAATTTCACTTTCGTTTAATAAAAATTCAATATGTTTGACAAATGAAAATTTTTGTAAATTGACATTCATACTTTTCATTAGTTCTACATTAATACAAGTATTCGTGTTTAAATATTGATTAAATTATACAAAAAATTTATAATCCTTTTCGTTTTCATTTATAGCATAAAAAGAAGCCAAAGGAAATGAGCCATTAAACAAAAATTAAATTGAGCGTGGAATATTAATTAAAGTCGATAAAAAGGTTTCATTTTTAGTGAAGAGATTTTTTTTAATTAATTTATTTGGATTGTGAAAATTCTTAAATACAGTAAAAACATTAACTTTCAAGAGAAAAAAAATTAAGTAAAAACTCAAATCTTTATTAAGTAGTTTGAGATCAATTCTAGTTCTGTTTCATAATAATATCTAATAACATTTATTTAAAATCAATTTCTTCAAAATCAAAGTTAAAAATATAAAAATACTTGTCTTCATAGTTCCTTCGAGTGTCATTATTATTATTATTGTTTATTAAGTTTTATTTCTTTCATCATTCTACTATATTTTATAGTTTACCTCTCCAACTCCTGCGAAAACAATTAACTAAGTAGCACACCCAATTTTTCACATTTCCTGTGACATTTCTTTAAATACCAGTGACACTTGGAGTTGACATGTTGGCATGTTATAACACCATTAACTTACATAAAGGCTTCGAAATGTTTAATGTTTCCAACACAACTAAATTTTATAACCAAACTTTATTTTTGTATACGAATTCATAGTCATTTAATGTCATTTGGTATATTAAATAAGCTTTAAAAAACGTATAACATTGATAAGTTAAGTGAAAATAAAAAATAACTATTTGAAACTGACGTGATTGAGTAGAAATCGGATAGAACTTTTAAAATTGAATAACACTAGAACAATTGAATATTTTTGTACAAAATATAAGAACTAAAAATTGTGTCAGGTACAAGAGCAAAAAAAAAAAACAAAAGATCTTACCAGTTAAAGTTACAAAAAATTATAATTTTTAGAAGTTATTGTGATTTTAAATTGTTTTACCATCGTTTTATTCCTTTCTAATTTAACTCTATTAAATGTCTAATATAACGCTAACTGCAAACTAATGTAGCACATTTTCCCCTTACTTTACTTCCTCTACTGACGGCACAAGCTTTTCTTTTCTCTCAAGTTAAACCCTTTATATACAAATATATGTTATTGTAGGAAATTTTAACGTATAGCTCTAAGGATACAGGATAACAATTAAAGGCGTCTACTACAATATAAATAAGGGTTAACATTGTTGACTTTAATAGTAAATAACAAACTAAAAAAAAAAAATAATAAAAAAATAATTAATACTTTATGCGACCTAACAAAAACAGAAATAGAAATAGAACTAGAAATAGAACTAGAACTGGACTAGAACTGAACAAGAAATGAACTAGAACTAAACTAGAACTAAACTAGAACTGAACTAGATCTGAACTAGAACTGAACTAGAACTGAACTAGAACTGAACTAGAACTGAACTAGAACTGAACTAGA
>NW_025811741.1:0-2478 GCF_022045245.1 Lucilia cuprina
ACTAGAACTGAACTAGAACTGAACTAGAACTGAACTAGAACTGAACTAGAACTGAACTAAAACTGAACTAAAACTGAACTAAAACTGAACTAGAACTGAACTAGAACTCATTGAACAAACCGATTTAATTTATATATTTGTACATGTTCGAAAAACCGTTGAATACATAAAATTTGTTTATAAAATATGGCACATGTATGCGTTTAAGTAAGAGTAGCAATTTCCCATGAGTGTTAGTTTTCCACTAAAAGAAGTTATGAATATACCCGGCAGTTATTCGGTTCATCAATGTTTCTAATTTTATGATTCACTTTTTCATATATCCATTGGATACAAAATCTATCCTCGGAAATTTGAATGTTTTATTTATGTAATAATTCAGGACTAATTTTTAGAACTGTCGGGAAAGTAGTTACATGAATTTTTATGCACACATACATACGTATGTTAGAATATGTATGTGCGCATTTAATGTAACAAATGTTTTTAACACATGTGTAAAATGAGTATTAATGTTAGAGAAACATTTAGAAAATTGTATTTCTGGAATGAAAGAATGAAAATGTATGAATGAATGTATGTATGACATTGTAGAAACTGCTAATGCTACATTTATAACCACTGATACAACGTATTGTTGTATTTTCCCGGTTGATGTTGAATGTGTTTATTTAATTTTAAAACTCAAATCAAGTGGAAATAAAGCATTAAAGTGCAAATAATAAATTAGAAAAACACCTTAAAATTCATTAAGTTGAAAATAAAATACAATTAATTTGTTAAAAGAGTTGGTAATTAGTGTTGATTTTTTTTAAAAATTTTTGTTTTGTGTAAAATTTATTATTATTCTCTCGGGGGAGCATTTGCTGTGTTGCCCTATATTTTTGTATTTTATTTAAATTTTGAATAAAAAAGAAGATTTATGTTAAGCGCTTAAATGAGATAGCTAATGAGTTGAGATTAAGTTGGTATGCTTTAGTTTTGATTAATTTGAACAGCCTAAAAATAGGTAACACTTTTTTATAGTTTAAGTTTATAAATTTATATTGTTTAAATTTTTTTTTATTTATCGTAAAAAAAAACAAATATAAATTAAATTATTAGCCTTTTGAGCGTTGATATGTTTATTACATATTTATAAACTTTATTTTCAATTAAATTTCTTCAACCCTAAACTGTGCTTTATTTTTATTAATTTTTCTTTTTCATTTCAGTCTCACAATATGCCTCTTAATTGTTCATATTTCTTTGACTTTGTTGCCATTGTCATTATAATGTTTGAATAATTATAATATTTACAAAAACAGACGCCACAAATAATACAAAATAATTATGAAAATCTTAAGAAAATTAAGGAAAAAAAAAAAATCGACGCAACACAAACGCACAAGTAATTAATTTTAATGAAAAATGTGGCTACATAAAAATATTCATAATTTTTCTTCATAAAAATTGCAGACAAAATACATTTATACACAAACGAACGAAGGAAAGAACGAACAAGTGCATGTCATGTAATTTTAAAATGAAATGAAATTAACCGCCCAAACTGCAAAAAGAGAACAAAAAGTTTTTTAAAAAAATATTGTGTTGCCAAAAAACAAAACAAAATTCTGGGCTATTCCTGTCAAAAAATATTAATAATATTTTCGCAACTATTGAAAATGTTTCAAGTAATATAAAATATTTTCTTTGCCCCAATAGAGCAGCTTAATTTTTTAATGACTGAAAATACGACATCGTAATGTATTTTCAGACACAATACGTTTTGTTCACTTATTCAATCGTGTTCATTTATTACATTTTTATTCAATGCCAGACATATTTTAAAAATATAAAAACCAAAAAGAAAAACCCAAAATGGCAAACAACCACACAGGAACATTGTGTAATAAAAAAAATCCCGGCCGACAAAACAGAAATTAATTTTGAAAACAATTAAAATAAACGATTATTTTTTACATTATGCTTTTTGACTTCAATTTTTTGTTGTCTCTTTTTCTGGCCTATTGATAATGAAAAAGCAGAAAAAAACACAGTTGATTGTTGATGGCTGATAAATATGGTTATAATTCAATCACTCACAAGGGAGTATTGAAAAAATTGGAAAAATTTATAAAATAAATTAAATTTTTTTAATAGTATGTTATATTTAGTAGGAAAGACAATATAATGTATGCCAAAAATAGCCATAAAATAGACTATACTTTTTATAAAGTAAAGCTAAAACAGAACTAGAAAATAACCAGAAGAGAACTAGAAAATAATTAGAAGAGAGATAGAACAGAACTAGAACAGAATTAGAAAAGAACTAGAACAGCACTAGAACAGAACTAAAACAGAACTAGAACAGAACTAGAACAGAACTAAAACAGAACTAGAACAGAACTATAACAGAACTATAACAGAACTAGAACAGAACTAGAACAGAACTAGAACAGAACTAGAACAGAACTAGAACAGAACTAGAACAGAACT
>NW_025811742.1:0-1362 GCF_022045245.1 Lucilia cuprina
GCCTGTAAGAGTAGTCGCGTATGTATTTATTATGTGTGTGTTTGTTTCTGAGTGTTGCATTGTTTGCCATGTTAAACGACAATTTAAGTGGTGTTTAGTGGGGTTTAGCTCTTGGAGACGTTGGTTTGAAATAACAGCAACTCTTTATTGTAGGATTTTTTTTTCCTGTTTTCCATCATAGATGATTTTGTGAGTGTATGTATGTTGCTGTATGAGTTGCAGTGTATTTTATTGAAGTTTGTGTTTATTCTTTTGTTTTTGTTGTTGTTTTTGTATTGGTTAAAAGTAGTTTGTTGTTCTAAGTTCTTAAAGGGATTTTTAAAGCAGTTTTTTTTTTTCTATAAAACTTTGTTTTTATAAATTTTTGAAAAAAGAAGGATATTTTTTTCACTGTGCTTTTAAATAAACAAGTTATAATACTTTGTCAAAGAGAAAAATAGTTAGTGTTGAAAGGAGCTATTTATTTATGAAATTTAATGAATTAAGAACTTTAAACTTAAGTTGATTTAAAACTCAGTTTATCCTGTTTAGTCAGGTTTCTAATAGTAATAACTAGTTAGGTCATTGCAACGACTGCAGTAGGCTGGATCTTATACGAAATTAACATACACTAGGATTCTACGGACATGTGTCATAGTCTTGTCTTGTGAACTCCTTTAAACAGCCTGGCAAACTAACACGTAAAACAACTATTTAATATAACAATTTACTTTCTTTGTATTATTTATAAAGTTTAGAGTTGTAACATTTTGTAGTTGTTGTTGTGTTATACAAGTTGTATTTTTAGTGGTCATTTATTTATGTTTACCAATGTACGTGACAATGATAAAATGTCAATGGAAGAAATCAAGATTTTGCAATACATTCAACTCTAAACACACAAAAACAACCTGGCACACATACTCTTAGAGTTAAGTAATCAAAAAAAAAAAAAAAAAATAAAACAAACATTTTGCCGACAAAAAAAAACGAAACGACATTTGCAAAAATTGACAAATTTACAAGACTAAAAGCAAATAAATCTATGAAATACAAACATATGTACGTTTGTATGGATAATACATAAACATGAACAGTAAATGATAGTAGTACATGTGTATATTACAAACAAACACAAACAACATAGATATTTGTGTGTACACACTCCCTTTGTACAAATTATGCATAAACATATAGACAAAATGATGTAAAACATGATGATATTTAAATATTCATCTCTAGCAAATGATCAAAAAACAATATTTACAATCTTTTAGCTATATACACACATACATGAAAGAGTTACGTAAATGAGTGACAAATAATGAACTAAAACTAAACAAGAACAAAACTAGAAGAAACTAGAATAGAACAGAACTTGAA
>NW_025811743.1:0-1015 GCF_022045245.1 Lucilia cuprina
ATATATGTAACTTCCACTCAGTTCGATTAATCCTCTCCAGAAATATTCAAAAAATGTACTATTTTTCAGACAAAATCAAATTCTATTCTGTGGGAGTCCCACGATTATTTCAGATATTTAACCTATATAGTTCCATTAGGTACCTCTTAAACTAAAATTTACATATAGAGGGTTATATGTAACTTCCACTCAGTTCCATTAATCCTCTCCAGAAATATCCAAAAATGTAGTATATTTTAGACAAAATAAAATTTTATTCTGTGGGAGTACCACGATTATTTCAGATATTTGACCTAAATAATTCCATTAGGTACTTCTTAGACTAACATTTCCATATAGTGGGATATATGTAACATCCACTCAGTTCCATTAATCCTCTCCAGAAATTTTCAAAAAATTTACTATTTTTTAAAGAAAACTAAATTTTATTCTGTTGGAGTCCCACGATTATTTCAGATATTTGACCTAAATAATTCCAATAGGTACTTCTTAGACAAACATTTCCATATAGTGGGATATATGTAACTTCCACTCAGTTCCATTTATCCTCTCCAGAAATATTAAAAAAATGTACTATTTTTCAGACAAAATCAAATTCTATTCTGTGGGAGTCCCACGATTATCTCAGGTATTTAACCTATATAGGTCCATTAGGTACCTCTTAGACTAACATTTACATATAGTGGGATATATGTAACTTCCACTCAGTTCCATTAATCCTCTCCAGAAATATTCAAAAAATGTACTATTATTCAGACAAAATCAAATTTTTGTCTGTGGGAGTCCCACGATTATTTCAGATATTTTACCTACATAGTTCCATAAGGTGTTCCTTAAACTAAATTTTCCATATAGTAGGATATATGTAACTTCCACTCAGTTCCATTAATCCTCTCCAGAAATTTAAAAAAAATGTACTATTTTTCAGACAAAATAAAATTTTATTCTGTGGGAGTCCCACGATTATCTCAGGTATTTAACCAACACAGTTCCATTAGGTACCCCTTAGACTAAC
>NW_025811744.1:0-1231 GCF_022045245.1 Lucilia cuprina
AGATAGATAGATAGATAGATAGATAGATAGATAGATAGATAGATAGATAGATAGATAGATAGATAGATAGATAGATAGATAGATAGATAGATAGATGGATGGATATATCGATAAATGTTTGATAAATTTTTAGGACATTTTCGAAAATTTATATTCTTTTAGATAAACTTGCTTTCTTAAAGAAAAATTTTCGATAAATATTTCAATAAATTATATAAAAAAAATCCTATTTTTAGAAGATTTTTTTCATTCATTATTTTACTTAAAGATTTTTAACTAAATAAATGTGCATAAATTTCACATTATATCTCCTTTGTCCTTTATTTCCTTTTTACAAAATTCCCCAGATACTCGTACAATAATTCATAAGTAGTGGTAATAATACAATAACTATAAAACAAATAACCCTTGCACACATAGACTTCCATATCTCCAAATTTTTCCCATACACATAAATAATAACACAAACTGTAGCCTTTAAAAAAATGTATCAATTTGCCAAAATATTTATGTCTTCTACTACTAACATAAGTACCATGTTACGATTATTTGTTACGAATACGAAAGGGTGGACTTAAGGTTTGACAACCATAACACTTTATCATTTACCACGCTCGTTATACACATACACTCACATTCACATAAGTAAAAGGACAATTTGATAATCAAAGGCACTCAAATTGATACAATCGAAACAATCGTTAAGAAAGATATGAGTCGTAAAAATGGGTTCGAGTATGTAAATATTTTACGATTTTTATGTGATTTCATATGAGAGAATGGGGACATGAAAATGGCTATAAAAAGATTAAATAAGTGTTGGTGGAAAAAGGATTTTTTGCGGAGAGGGGAAATGGTAAACCAAAAGTTATACATACAAATTATGGTTATATTTATTGTATGCAAATGATTAGACTTTAACAATCAATTGATGAATATTTTATGATAAATAGCTATAAGTAATCATAAGAGGGTGATGTGGAAAGTTTTTTTAAGAATATTTTTCGACTGTTGACCATTGCAATAAAAAGAAAATCATAAAAATGTTACATAAAATGAAATATTAAACCAAAATTTTTTATGAAAAAATTTATAGAAAATTTTCTGTAAAAATACATTTTTCTATTAGAAAACAAGTAGGAAAGTATAGTCGGGCATGGCCGACCATATGATACCCTACACCATGAGTATATTTTTACAATTTTTACTTTTATAAAATTTTTATTTTTTG
>NW_025811745.1:0-2188 GCF_022045245.1 Lucilia cuprina
CTGAACTAGAACTGAACTAGAACTGAACTAGAACTGAACTAGAACTGAACTAGAACTGAACTAGAACTGAACTAGAACTGAACTAGAACTGAACTAGAACTGAATAAAGATTTTAATGTTGTGCTACAGGACATATGATTAATATTTATTTTTTTAAGTAAAAAATCATTTTCTTAAAAAAACTTTAAACGTGCATTTATTTAAAAAATAAAGTAATAACATATTTTTATCTAAAGAATTATAGTTTAATTTAAAATAATTCTAGTTTTCACAAAGGTAGTAAAAATTTACTTTGAAAAGATAAAACATCCTGTTAATTGTTACTTGGAGCTAATGAAAACAAATTCTCTAGAAAACTTAAGCAGACTTAAAAAAATCATTACTATCAACATTCCTTTATAACAACACAAACACACACACACACACGTGTAGTTTTATAAAAGACCATTAAATAAATTAATTTCTTATTTTTAAATGTTAGTGAAGGGAAATTAAATAAATAGAGAAAAAAATAAGAAAAATTATTATTTCTTATAGTTGTTAATGTTGGTTTAACTTTCATCCTGCTTAAAATGAGGCGGCAATATTAAATGTTCGTAGAAAAACTTAAACAGGGTACAAATAAATAAATTCCTTGTTATTTTCAACATTTGCTTTTTTCTTTTTAATTTCGTTTTTTGCTGTTTTGCCAATCTCACGCAAGATGTAATCAAGTCTAAAGGTTTCTGTGTGTTTTTTTTCTTTATTGTTTGTTTGCTGTGTGTATGGCAACTATAACAACAATAACACTGAAGAACAAGTATGCTTTATAATCACTATTTTATCTTTAATCTTCCACCTGGTATAGAAATTACACAAACAACATTTGCTTTAGCCATATACAACATCAAGAAGAGCAGAAGAAATGTAGAAAAAAAATTAAGAAAAAAACTGCATGTTTTTGTCATTTTTTCAATTAATATTACTCGGTACTCTTAAATACACATACATATAAAAACTCCACAAAAAAAAAACACTAATGCTTTAGACTTTAACAAATACATCCACAAAACTAACAACTACAACTATAAATAATACACACAACTACTTTAACAACATCTAACAGAAGAAAAACAACAAGAATACCAAGAAAAAAAAACCTCAAGCCATAGTAGTAATTGTAGCATCCGTTATTTTTATTTTCTTTATTTAAACTCTCTACGTTTTTTTTTTCTTCTGCTACACATACACGCGCCATAAATATATTTTTTAAAGCGGCAACTATGTGTGTGAGTTAGAAAAAAAATATCATACAACACAATTCTATGTATTTTATATACAATTTATTGTATATAAATATAAATAATATTTCTTTATTTTTTTTGTTCCTCTTTTATATAGTTGTTATGATGAGGAAAGATTATGTAAACGTTACAATTATAGCAAATTGTTGTATTTATCTGCAACAACAGCAACAATAACAATACAACAAATAACAACAGCGACATCTCGCAAACAGCAAATACAAATAAAAATAAAAAATAACAAGAAATAATAATACAAAAAGAGAAATGTACATATTTGTTAAATCATAAAAAGTCTGGAAAACGTACAAGAATAGAAAGATATAAGTACTAAGTATGTGTGTATATATGTATGTACATCAAATGTATTTATAACAAATAACTAGAAATTATATAGAAATGTTATTGCGAGGTAAATCAAAAAATAAACTTTAAGCTTTAATCAAAAAATTTTTAATATTTTTACTAACTTTCAATTTTAAACAAAATCCTTAATTAAAAAAAAAATTATCTAATTCATTGACTTTTTCTACTACTCTATATTGTTGTTCTGAATTTTTCCTAATTTCGATTTTTTTGAAAATAATTTTGTTTTCCACAAATTAATGCTAATCATACGCACTGTAGTACAATATAGGATAAATGCAAACTATACAATTCAAACAAAAAAGCTGACACAGCGCAGAACTATTAAAAATTTCCCTTACAACTTACAGGACACGTAAAAGTCAATTACACTAGAACTGAACTAGAACTGAAGTAGAACTGAACTAGAACTAGAACTGAACTAGAACTATAACTGAACTAGAACTGAACTAGAACTGAACTAAAACTAGAACTGAACTAGAACTGAACTAGAACTGAACTAGAACTGAACTAGAACTGAACTAGAACTGAACTAGAAC
>NW_025811746.1:0-1901 GCF_022045245.1 Lucilia cuprina
TGTTCTAGTTCTGTTCTAGTTCTGTTCTAGTTCTGTTCTAGTTCTGTTCTAGTTCTGTTCTAGTTCTGTTCTAGTTCTGTTCTAGTTATGTTCTAGTTATGTTCTAGTCTAGTTCTGTTCTACTTTTTTACACTCTCTTTACTTTTTGTTTTCTTGTTCCTGCAAAGTAGTTTCAAAATATATTTAAAACAACGATTTAAAAATAGAATATTATTAAGTAAATGAATTATTATGTTTAAAAACAATAAAATAGATTTTTATTTTGATTTATCATCAGTTTTTAATTTTTTTAAGAAGAAGTTAAATGACAAACATCATGCGTCAAGAGAAAAGGGCAATAATTATATACAACAAAACAAAAATTATGTAAATACAACAAAAACCAAAAAAGAAAAAAAATAAATAAGAAACATTAAATGAATTATATAGAAATTTAAAAAATATATATAAAGAAAAAAACATTTGTTACTTTTTTACATAAAAAACCCAAATAAAACAAAAAAACATCATCAGAAATTAAAAAAAAACCAATATAGAGCAATAATTAATTAAAAATAAATAAAAAATTAAAAAAAAAACTTTTAAAAGTTTATAACCAACAATAAAAAAGCACTATTAAAAATTATTAAACCCAAAACAAAACTATTTAACATTTGCAAAAGAAATTTCAAAATTTTCACCAAAAAATAAAAAATACTATAAAAACACAAAAAAAATATATATTAAAAAGGGCTTCATTTTAATATTAAAAGAAAAACCAAAACGTTTTTAATTAAAAAAAATAAAGAAAATCCCAAAAATAATTACAAATAAAAAAATATATTTAAACAAAATTGTTATTTAAACCCAGAAGCAAAACAAAAAATAATTACTAAAATTTAGACTGTCTTATTGAGTTTTATAATTTTGAAAATTATAAATAAAACCAAACAAAAACACAAATATTTGTTAAAACTATTTATAAACCGTTACAATTATAATTATTATTATTATTATTACAATATAATCTCTAAATATATTTTATTTTTGAATTAAAATTTCTATTAAATCAATAAACTATAATATAAACTACTAACCGTTTATTATTTTATTTAATTATTTAATTTTCTTATTTACTTTGCTGAAATTCCAAAATCACTTTTTAACCTTTAAATTATCAAGGAAAAGGAAAATTAAACTAAAATCTTTAACAAAAACCAAAATCATTAAGAGAAAAACTTAAGAATACTAAACAAAAAAAGAAAAAAAATTTATTATAATTTCATCACTAAATTTTAGTAAAAATATAAAAAAAAGAAAGAAAAGAAAAAAACCTAATGCAATTAATATTATCTAAGCATATTTAACAACAAAAAACAACAACCAAAATATTTAAAATATGATAATAAAATGATTAATTCAAAATAAAAATAAATTAAAAAAAATAAAACAAAATTAAAAGAATTTTGGAAAATCGAATTGTTAAATTCGGATTTTCAAAAACTTTAATTTTTTTCTTAATTTGCTGGAAAAACGAAGGTGAGACCAAATTCAGAACAGATCTAAAACAGAACTACAACAGAACAAGAACAGAACTAGAACAGAACTAGAACAGAACTAGAACAGAACTAGAACAGAACTAGAACAGAATTAGAACAGAACTAGAACAGAACTAGAACTAGAACAGAACTAGAACAGAACTAAAACAGAACTAGAACAGAACTAGAACAGAACTAAAACAGAACTAAAACAGAACTAGAACAGAACTAGAACAGAACTAGAAAATAACTAGAACAGAACTAGAACAGAACTAGAACAGAACTAGGACAGAACTAGAACTGAACTAGAACAGAACTAGAACAGAACTAGAACAGAACTAGAACAGAACTAGAACAGAACTAGAACAGAACTAGAACAGAACT
>NW_025811747.1:0-1374 GCF_022045245.1 Lucilia cuprina
GTTCAGTTCTAGTTCAGTTCTAGTTCAGTTCTAGTTTAGTTCTAGTTCAGTTCTAGTTCTAGTTCAGTTCTAGTTCAGTTCTAGTTCAGTTCTAGTTCAGTTCTAGTTATGATTTTAACACAGGCTTGTCCTAGAAGGCATGTCCTTTTTATTTGATTCCAAATTCGCTACATCTGAAGTCATTCTCAGGATGTAATTTTTATGTTTTTTGTAAGTTATTAGGATGTATTATATAATACAACTAATTTGACTTAAATAATATTAAAATTAATAAATAAATTACACGCATTTACCAATAAACTCCAAAATAAAATTGGTTTAATTCAATAAAATTTAGTACAAAAAAAATATACCTTAAATTTAAAAACAATGAATTCACTTTGCTTCTTTGGAATCAATAAACATCTTAAACAAGTGTAAATGAAATTCAATCAGAAGTTTGCTGGCAAAGTTATTTGGAAATTGTAATGACAAACATTTAAAGTAATTTTTGTCGGAACGATTTTATTAGCATCTATATATGTAATAAAGAATATAAAGAACTTAAAACAATTCAAAATTTATTAAATATTTTAAATTGATTTCTTTTATTTCAAAAAAAAAAAAATGTTATTCATTATTGTTGCAGAGTACTTCCTGGCTTTTATTTATTATTCCTTTCTCTATTTCAACATGAGTAGGTTTTGTTGCATTTTTTATTTATTATTGCTCAAAAACGACAAAAAAGTAAAAAAAAACTACCATAATAAATATTACATTTCACAAGAGTATAAAATAATAGAACGCATTAGAGCGGCAGAGTAGGGAGGAAGATTGGAGGCAGCAAAGTAAGCATTAAAAATAGACAGAGCATAAAGTGCATTACATTTCATTTGTTATTAGTAAAGCAGTATGATGCAATGTTTGAGCATACATTCCAAACAACCACCCACTTAACTAACCCAAAGTATCAATAAAACTATGACGGCAAATTTACCTTGACATACAGACACACTCACTGAAAATTGCAAGGAAAAATGTATTAAAATTGAAAACTAAAGCATTAAGATGAATTTACAATACCCGAGTATTAAATGCAAATGTTTTCAATTTTATTTTATTGCATTGCATTTTATTTTATTTTATATGTATATTGTAGTGTGTAAAACATTGCTATAGTTGTAACAAATACTATAGATTAAAATTCTACAAGTTGAGAGTAAGTAAATAAGAGGATTTTAAACTTTCAAAATAATATTGAAAATATTCATATTGTATATATTTATATATAGACTAGACTGTAGACTAGACTATAGACTAGACTATAGACTAGACTATAGACTAGACTATAGACTAGACTGTAGACTAGACTATAGACTAGACTATAGACTAGAC
>NW_025811748.1:0-1022 GCF_022045245.1 Lucilia cuprina
GCATATTTTTAAATATGAGGTAAATGCATATTTATTGCAAAGTCAAAAATAAAAATATAACAGCATTTACTAATATTTTAACTCTGATTATTTCAATAACAATAAAAATAAGCCAAATAAAAAAATGTCCAATACGTTTCACTCAGTACCCAAGTTGTAATAGTACCAAATTTACGCCAAGCTTCATGATTTCAAACGCATCTAAAATTAGCCAATCCGAAATTTGTAAAGATGGGAAGTATTTTTCATACTATTTACCATAACATGGTGTATTTAGACCAGCGTTTCTACAAAAGTTGGACTAGTCTTCAATGGTTCTTGTAAATCGAAAAGCTCATATTCGTTGAATGATTTATTGCATATTGAACCAACGCACAGTGGGGCAGAATGGAAATTTTTTGGAAATAAATCTGGCATTTCTAAACGGCTGATCCGATCGGGATAAAAAAAATCGGGACGGAGCTGTGGCAGCTCAAACTCGTGCCATTTTTTTGTTTTTCCCTAATACATGCTTGGACATACTACTTATCTCTTATAATATCCGAGTTATATGCATTTAAAATTTTAGTGATTCAAAATTTACCAGATTTTGTCATATATTACATATTTGTTAAATTTCTAAAACTATGATTTATATCAAAATTTTAATAGGGTCGCAGATAGCTACAACAATTTAGTCCATATTTATCCCTTAATATCTTTTTTTAGTTAGATATGGAAATTCTCGACCCTTTACAAAAAATTTCAAGCCAATATCTCAATTACATTCAAAAATATATTCATTTAAACCTGTGTCCTTTAATTTCATCTTTTTCATATTTTAGTATTAAGTATGACAGAACATACATTTGTTATTGAATAAAATATTTGGACAATTTTTAAAAACTATTTAGTTAATTATTTTATTAAAGACCATAACATTGTATATACAATAAAAAAAATATAATTTTATTATGAGCCACGCACAACAACACCTAAATCACCCCACACAAACCACCTTTCCCGCCCACCGAAATATAAAA
>NW_025811749.1:0-1096 GCF_022045245.1 Lucilia cuprina
ACTAGACTATAGACTAGACTATAGACTAGACTATAGACTAGACTATAGACTAGACTATAGACTAGACTATAGACTAGACTATAGACTAGACTTTAGACTAGAATATAGCCTAGACTATAGATTAGACTATTAGTCTAAAGCTCAATCTATATAAATCTATATCTTGAACTAGAGAAAAGTTTATAGTGTTAACAATATAATCTATAGTATAACCTATATATCTATCTAAAGCCAATTTTAAATAAATAATTTTTTCTACATCTTACACCCTTCAACTATATAACCTTAGTAACTTCCCTAACACCTTTAAATTCATAAATGTTTATTAAATTTAATGAATAAATTCAATAACTTGCAAAATATACAATTCAAATATTTCTTATTGATTTTAGTTTATATTTCACATTAAATACAAATAGAATTGAAATTCTCTTATTGCCAAGTGATTATTGAATATTTCTTAATAAAAAAATTTGCATTACAAATTTCCTTTCATTCTCTACTTTTTTTGCAAATAATATCTTTAAGATACGCACATTTCCACATAGTATAACAAACTTCAATTGTTATACAATATCTATTGTAAAAGAATTTTTCGACAATTTTATTTATAAAATTTTATTTAAATTTTTAATTTAAAATAGAATTTTTAAAAGACAATTTCTAGCAACTACCACAACGAGTAAATTGTGTGCAGAACACACACACATCCATGTGTTCAGTTATAAAATTTGGTTTAGAAATTAATTAAGAAGTGTCAAAATAGCTTAGAAATATTTTCAAATCAATTTTTCCCTTTTTAAATAAACAAGCACGCACAAGCATGAACAATTTTCCAAAGACAATTTACATTTTCTAACAATTACAATTATTACAAAAAAAACTTTAAGAAATAACTAAAACATTATGTGTAAAGTTTAATATGTATAAAAAAAGTACTTTTGTTTAAAGTGGAAAAAAGTACTTGTAATAATACTTTTTAATACTTTAGTCTATAGACTAAACTATAGACTAGACTATAGACTAGACTATAGACTAGACTATAGACTAGACTATAGACTAGACTATAGACTAGACTATAGACTAGACTATAGAC
>NW_025811750.1:0-2200 GCF_022045245.1 Lucilia cuprina
ACTAGACTATAGACTAGACTATAGACTAGACTATAGACTAGACTATAGACTAGACTATAGACTAGACTATAGACTACACTATAGACTAGACTATAGACTAGACTATATGCTATACTATAGACTAGACTATAGACTAGACTATAGTCTAGACAAAATATTAGAGTATAGACTAGACTATAGACTAGACTATAGTCTAGACTATTGATTAGACTATAAACCACACTGTACACCAGACTTTAGATTGGACTATAGACTAGACTATAGACCAGAATATAAACTATACGAGAGACTATACTATAATATAGACTAGAACATATGCTATTTTATAGACCATAGACTAGACTACAAAATACTTGACTTTATACTAGACTGTATACTTACACTACAGTATAGACTAGACTATAGACTAGACATTTGACTAGACTATACTTAGACACAATATAGACTAAACGACAGACTATAGACTAGGTTATAAACTTGACAATAGGCAAGTCATTGCAAGGCTTTTGAAATGCACCATTAAATAAATATATTACATGTTTCTATATTTTAAAATTAATTTATTTTTCTTCTTTGTTTAACTCAAATGACGTTCAAATGTTAAAATATTTTTTTTAATTTTCAGTCTGTTAAAAAGAAACCTTTCACAGATGTTGAGTTGGCAGGTGAGTGATTAGAAATGTAAAATACAAAGTTCATAAATTAAAACATTTATCACTTAATTAATTTGCCAAAAGGGGGGGGGGCGGAAAATATAAACAAATTATTTATAAGCTAGAAAGAAAAACACATAAAACAAAAGACGTAAGAAAATTGTTATTATGAATAACTTTTAAGTTGTTTTTGGTTAGTTGACTACTGAATAATTAAATGCAAATAAAATGAAAATTTAACTGAAGGTATAGAGAAGCCTACCACCACCTGTGGCTAAATGTTAAAAATAAATATAATAATTGCTAAATGCACAAAACAAATAATAATTGCAGTTCATAAATTTATCATGTTTATAAATTTCTAAAGGTGGCTCATTTCATTATTTTCACTCGCAATAGCAATCGTGTTTATAATTATGATGATGACGGCGTTCTCGTTGCCTTTAGGTTATAAATTTTCTCATTTTAGACGGAAAATAATAATCAAATATGAATAATCAGAATTGTGTAAGAAATTCAAATTTAAAATTACATATAAACCTAATTTTAGCAAAAAAAAATTGAATTTAAAACAAAATATGTATTGTATAGCAACTAATAATGAAAAGTTTTGTGTTTTTTTTTTTTTTTTTTGCTAAATAAACTTTCACTTGTTTTGATTGAAATCAATAAAAACATTTAGCATGTACGTAAACACGAATGTGAAAATTCGTTTATAGAAATTAAAAAAAAAAAAAACTTAAAAATTACATACGTTAAGACATGAGAACTTGCTTTTGATAAAGTTTCAGTTAAGAAATTATTACAATGAAAATTTTTCCTATTAAATATCGTAGTGTATTGTTAGTTGAAGAGAAAATTATAAACTCAATATTAAATGTTGTTTTTATAGAAAAATAATGACAGGTAATTTTCTTTTTTTTTACATGTTTAACAAATGTAAAGATTTATTCGTTGTGATAAATTTTAGATTTTTATAGCGTTAATTATTTTAAATTGTTAAGAATTTACTTTTTTCTCAAGTATGCCTATAGCTTTTTTTTAATAAAAATAAAAATGGAATAGAATTAAGACATTAAATGCTATTATAGATAAGTCTTTATAATAGAATGAAGGAAAGTCCAAGAACTACAATATTGACAAGACATTGGGGTATTCTAGGCTATAGACCGAACTGCAGTGCAAGCAATAAACTAGACCAAAGTTCAAACTATAAACTAACCATCGACTAGTATATAGGGCAGAATATAATAAGACTATAGACTAGACAAGACAATAGACGCGACTATAAACAAGAGTATAGGCTAAACTCTTGAGTATACTATAGATTAGACTATAGATTAAACTATGGACTAAACTATAGACTGCACCAAAAAACAAGACTGCAGGCTAGAATATAGACTAAATCAAAAACTAGACTATAGATAGTAGACATGACTTTAGACTATAGACTAGACTATAGACTAGACTATAGACTAGACTATAGACTAGACTAAAGACTAGACTATAGACTAGACTATAGACTAGACTATAGACTAGACTATAGA
>NW_025811751.1:0-1374 GCF_022045245.1 Lucilia cuprina
AGAACTGAACTAGAACTGAACTAGAACTGAACTAGAACTGAACTAGAACTGAACTAGAACTGAACTAGAACTGAACTAGAACTGAACTAGAACTGAACTTGAACTTTTAATGACAACTTACGTTTTACTCTTTTATAAGTTTTTAATTAAACTACAGTGAAATAAATTTTATTTAACGACCTGATATTTTTTTTTAATTTTTTTCCAGTTTAAGTGTTCAAAAGATGTTTCTAGTTACCATTTTAAGTTAAAACTATCAAATATCACTTGCAACAACAAGGTAAAGTGTTTAGCAACATCATCATCATCCTCGTCAACATATTACGTCCTTGCTTTCATAAAGCATACCCCAGCAGTTTTAGGAATGTCGATTAGTTCCTTAAATAGATATTTTGTGTTAAAGTGTATTCGACTATTGTCTCCTTAATTTGGTACCATCACACGGCTTCGCCGGTATATAGGTGTATAGTAGAGCAATCACTTAAAATAATTTGTGTGTGTTAAAGAATCCGTAAAAAATATGTTGCTAAACTAGCAACAATTTTTAATGAACACTTAACAACTTGGTAAAAAAAAACGCACGACAAAATTGTTTTGGAAATAAAACTATCTATAAAATATGTTTTAAAATATATATTTTACAAAATATTCATCTAAAGGAGGAGTATGTTAAATTTCTGTATGTTTTTTCTTCATGTATGCTACTGCCTTTAAAAGAGCTTCCAACCACATCATAAATTTTCAAGATTAATATGCACTTTGAAAAAGAGGTGTCTTATATTGTTGCAAGGGTGTGTTTCTTATTGTGGATTTTTGACAATCTGTTGGCGCTTTTATGTGTTAAGCTTGCGTATGTAGTTAAAGTATAATATTACCCAGTGACCTTCACACCTATAAAACATTAAAGTACGTTCTTGTTTAACATAATAATTTTTCAAAAGGACTATAAAGTTTTAAAATTTATGTTTAGTCTTTGCCAAGTAATTAAAAGTATTTAATTATGTTAAAAATCTTGAGAAATACTAACTAAACATCAATAAAACTAAAAAGGAGTTTACTGTTCGTTAAAAACTTTAGGTTAGTTAATGCTAAACTACTACATATTTTAAATATTTATGTAATTAATACTTTATTTAATTTTTATATTCTTTATTGTATTTTTTATATCCTTAATTTTAGTTTTTATTTCTTTCTCCCTGCACTACTCTTTCAAAAAACTGTTTTCAGTCTGAGACTCATTTTTCGAGTCTATAGTCTAGTCTATAGTCTAGTCTATAGTCTAGTCTATAGTCTAGTCTATAGTCTAGTCTATAGTCTAGTCTATAGTCTAGTCTATAGTCTAGTCTAAAGTCTAGTCTATAGTCTAGTCTAAAG
>NW_025811752.1:0-1844 GCF_022045245.1 Lucilia cuprina
ATAGTCTAGTCTATAGTCTAGTCTATAGTCTAGTCTATAGTCTAGTCTATAGTCTAGTCTATAGTCTAGTCTATAGTCTAGTCTATAGTCTAGTCTTTAGTCTAGTGTGTAGTCTAGTCTATAGTGTCGTCGATTGTATCGTCTATAATGTAGTCTTTAGTCTACTCTAAAGTCTAGTGTTTTGTCTAGTTTATATTCTAGTCTATAGTGTAGTCTTTAGTCTAGTCCAGTGTATAGTATAGTCTTTTTAGTCTATAATCTAGTCCATATTCTATTCTGCAGTATAGTCTAAAGCCAAATCTACAGTCAAGCATATTTTCCAATATATATATAACAGTCTATAATTTAAAGTCTAATGTTTTAGTAGATTTTGCCCCATAGTGCAACTGGCAGTCATTTAAGCAAAGTAAGTATCATCACCATATGAAGCTATATAAAACTGACATATCTTTTTCGATATTGTTGCAAGTTGTTCTAGTGGTTGTTGCAACAGTACTGCTAACAGTTGTACTGGGGTAAAAGTACTATTGCAACAACAATAAACAGCATCTACAACAATTCTAGTGCTTTATTTATATAATTTTTTTCTTTTTGTTGTTGTTTCATTTGTTTGTTATATGTTTGTCTTATTTTGTTTTTTATTTGTTCTAACCATATCTGTGTATATTGGCAATTGCAATTGCCAATACATAAAGCATAGTATATAAAGATACATTAAATATGTTTGTATGAATATATGTATCTAGCATAACTACTTACAGCGATACAATACGATACATTTGCGATACACTATAGACATTGTCTTATGCCAATTTATGTAACACTGGCATATGTGATTACAATCAAATTAGATACCGAAACTTCATCAATTATTAAAAAGACAGCAAATACTATTATGTTTTGAGGTTGAGTTTGAGAACATGAAACAAAGAACAAAAACTTAAATAAAACAAATAGAAAAGTAGCTGGTAAGTAGAGAAGTTGTTGTAGGAAAAAATAAAGGATAAACTGCATATTTAGATATGCAGTGTCAAAGAGTTTTATGTTTATGGTAAAACAGATGCTAATGTTACTTAAGATACATCCATTCATCTATCCATATACTTATTTATGCTTTCACATGAAGAAAATGTTTTAAAGATTCTTTGCTTTTTTAATACTTATGCTATTTATTTCTATAATCTGTGACAGTTAAAGACAATAAGGAAGTATTTTATAAATGCTTAAGTAAAAAAAACTATATATTGCAACAATAATATATAATTAATTATGTAGATTTTTGCCAAAACATCTAGAGATTAAAAATTGATAGATAAAGATTGAATGGTAGCAGTTAATAGTATAATATTATGTCAAAGCGACATTTAATTAGAAGATTTCTTATATCAAGAATATAGATTGATAGTAAAATGAAATGTTGAGTTTGAAAGATTAAGTAAAAGATTGACAATCACTTTGTTTTACTAAAAGAACAATAATTTGCTTAAATTTCTTATACCCAAATTATTTTAAAAAAGAAACCTATAAGTATGCTGACCAAGTTAAGTTTGCAGTCTTGTGTATAATATTTATTCTAAAGTCTAGTATATAGTATACTCCGCAGTCTAGTCTATAGTCTAGTTTATAGTCTATTCTATAGTCTAGTCAATAGTCTAGTCTAAAGTCTAGTCTATAGTCTAGTCTATAGTCTAGTCTATAGACTAGTCTATAGTCTAGTCTATAGTCTAGTCTATAGACTAGTCTATAGTCTAGTTTATAGTCTAGTCTATAGTCTAGTCTATAGTCCAGTCTATAGTCTAGTCTATAGTCTAGTCTATAGTCTAGTCTATAGTCTAGTCTATAGT
>NW_025811754.1:0-1510 GCF_022045245.1 Lucilia cuprina
TGAACTAGAACTGAACTAGAACTGAACTAGAACTGAACTAGAACTGAACTAGAACTGAGCTAGAACTGAACTAGAACTGAACTAGAACTGAACTAGAACTGAACTGGAGCTGAACAGCACAAAACAGAAACATTTGAGAAACTTTACAAATATATCTAAAAACGCTAATCTTCTTGAAGGATTACTTGCTCGTTATACTTATTTGCTACACCAAAATGACTACCATTATTGCAGACTAATTTTTATATCAATTACCCATCTGTTTTCTTTAAAATAATCCCTTATTTTTTGTATATCAAAAAGTAATTAACCCCCACATTTTATTCCTTTTATTTCCACAGTGATTTATTACAATTTAAATAATATTTATTACAATTCTTTTTTTTCAAAGGCGTTTGTTAGTTGTTGTATGTAATTTTATGTGTGTTTGTATTTTTTGTGGTAACATTTATTTTCAGCCATAAAAAAATTTTTATATATTTTTTTACACATTTTACTTAAAGAAACAGTAAAATTTCTCACCTTTCAGCAGGTAAAATGTAAGCGAACAATGGTGCAACTTTTTTACACACATACTTGTATGCTCATACTCTGGTGTAGTATTTACTACGTAAGTACGTATGAATACGTATGAACACATTTATAATTACAGAGTATCATTCATTACCATCCATGTAATTTAAAGTTAATTGTTAATTATGGGTTTAACATTTTAATGACGTTTACACGTTGACGTTTTAAATACACTAGACAATTTTGTAAATTAAGACGGGCATTATTTTGGTAAATGCAAGATTAAATGAATTAAAATGGCGAGATATATAAAATAAATTAGTTTTAAATTTAAAAGGAGTTAATTTACAACTTAATACTAAGGACGGGCTGCAATATCAATTTTCGATACTGTAAAGAGTCATACATATGATATGTTCAATTTTTAAAACTACAAATAAATATTGTTCATCTAAAAACCTAAAAAGGGGGACTGAGACAGGATTACATTTATGAAAAAAAAGAACTAAACTACAACTGAACTAGAACTAAACTAGAACTGAACTACAACTGAACTACAAATGAACAAAAACTGAACTAGAATTGAACTAGAGCTGAAGTAGAACTGGACTAAAACTGAAAGAACTGAACTAGAACAGAACTAGAACAGAACTAGAACTAAACTAGAACTGAACTAGAACTGAACTAGAACTGAACTAGAACTGAACTAGAACTGAACTAGAACTGAACTAGAACTGAACTAGAACTGAACTAGAACTGAACTAGAACTGAACTAGAACAGAACTAGAACAGAACAAGAACAGAACTAGAACAGAACTAGAACTAAACTAGAACTGAACTAGAACTGAACTAAAACTGAACTAGAACAGAACTAGAACTGAACTAGAACTGAACTAGAACTAAACTAGAACAGAACTAGAACAGAACTAGAACAGAACTAGAACAAAACTAGAACAGAACTAGAACAGAACTAGAACAGAACTAGAACAGAACTAGA
>NW_025811755.1:0-2188 GCF_022045245.1 Lucilia cuprina
GAACTAGAACTGAACTAGAACTGAACTAGAACTGAACTAGAACTGAACTAGAACTGAACTAGAACTGAACTAGAACTGTACTAGAACTGAACTAAAACTGAATTAGAAATTTTATTAAAACAATTTTAAAAAATCCAATGTTTAAAATTTAAAGCATATTTTTAGGTATGTTACACATTTTTTATTAAAATAACCTAATATTTTATGCTTAGACATGTTTTAAGGCTAAAAATATACATATTAAAAGCTTACTTTTAGGCTGTTAACATTATTCTTTATTTTGCCCGGGATTGTTCAATTAAGAAAAGACTTAAAACAGATTTTTTTAACATAATTTCATATTAATTTATTTCTAAGCATACTTTTAGGCTATTGCTATTTTATGCATTTAAAATTAACATATTTATTATTACAAATTTGTTGTTTACAGACAAAAATTTACTTATTTAAATAAAGCCATCAAGTATGGGTGGCCCTTTTTAAAATGTGTTTACTTTTAGATTTGCTTGTGCTCTCGCTCAATTCTTGTTTACTTTTTATTTAATGTATCAATTAAAAATTATTAAGTTTGCTAATAATGTACAGGCACGTTTTCGTTCGGTTTGTGTTCATATATTTTTTTGTCTTCTGTACATTTTGTTTAATGTTTTTGCGGAGTGTTTGTTCAATTTTTTTAATATTCCAATGGTTTTGTGTTTACATTGGCTTTTCCATTACTAACTACTACGCCTTAAATAATAACTGAAACAATATGCATGGCTGTAGGTTTTGTATAAAGGAAAAGGGTCTGTATTATTAAGCCGGCTTTTAAAGGTCTTTATTAAAATGAAATATTTGATGATGATGTGGAATGAATGTGAATAAGAATGATGATGTATGAGTGGTAAATATAGGGAGGACAAGGTAATTTGAAATGGACTTTACTCTAAAGTCTTTACATTACGATAGATACAAAGAGAGGGAATCGAGAGGGAGAGAGTGTGTTATAGGTATTGTATTAATTGTAAACACAATGAACAAAAGAGGTTTTTAGGTGTATATAACCAAATACACAATACTTTACTTCTTAAGTCTAATTTTCTATAGCATACATATAGGTGTAGTTAGTAAACACATATGTATAGCATACTTTAAGGTGTAGCAAAAGCAGAGCTATTATATTATAACATAGCTTTAGTGGTTTTAGTGGTAATATGTTTTTGTCTGTTATTATATAAAATGTATATGAACAAATATTCTATAAAGTATATAGAAATGTTTGTTTAATTCTACATACATATGTTAATATATGTATGTATGTATATAATTAAATGAGGTATTATATGCAAAAGTTAAACTTATAATATATTTGCCTGCATACCAAATACAGATTTATCTCTATATACATTTATTTCAAAATATTCAATGGCAATTAACATAAGCAAATATGTGCAATAATACAGACATACATTTAGAAAATTAAAACCTCACATTTTGACCATATTATATTCTATGCATTTACCACATCAGCATATATATTCTACTACTTATTCATGGTCTATAACAGACTCACTGTTGTTGTATTACCTTTAATGGTTTCTTTCTTATCTTAAGCAAAAAGGTGTATTGGACAAGACTTTTTGGATTTGTTAGCTTTGCTTTCATTTCATTTAAAATTGCAAGGTCTTTATTGTTACCCCAAGACAAACAATTTTTCTGTTTTAACAGATAAGGCTTTACTACTACGACCATAACTGCCAACGTCATCATCAGCAAACAACATGAACATGTATAATTCTGGATTTCTTTTTGCTGGTTCCATGTAGAGGGTATAAATAAATACTTGTTTGCAAATGTCTGTCTGTCGGTTTGTATGAGAGTGCATAAGAAAAATGTGTTTTTAAATTTAAATGCAAACACATTTTATAGAGTATTAAAAAAACAAATAAGACACACTTGTAATAGGTTAAAGAAATAAACCTTTTCGATTTACTATAATCAATTCAGTTTTAGGTTCGTTTTAATTCAGTTCTAGTTTAATTCTAGTTAATTTTTAGTTTATTTCTACTTCAGGACTATTTCAGTTTTTCAGTTCTAGTTTAGTTCTAGTTCAGTTCAAGTTCTGTTCTAGTTCAGTTCTAGTTCAGTTCTAGTTCAGTTCTAGTTCAGTTCTAGTTCAGTTCTAGTTCAGTTCTAGTTCAGTTCTAGT
>NW_025811756.1:0-1229 GCF_022045245.1 Lucilia cuprina
AGATAGATAGATAGATAGATAGATAGATCTATAGATAGATAGATAGATAGATAGATAGATAGATAGATAGATAGATAGATAGATAGATAGATAGATAGATAGATAGATGAAGTATTATTTTTGGACGACTAAAAATTAATTCTTTGTATGAAAAATCAAACTGAAAACTGAGTTCTTTATGAAATATTGAATTTCTTGTGAAATGTAAACTGTAAAAAATTGTTGACAATTTTTTGTTGTAAACTAAATTTTCAATTGAAATGATGTTAAAAAGATGAACAAACTTTGTCTATAAAAGTTAATTCCGAAAAAAATAATTTCTTCTTCCTTTTGTAAAAGTAAATTATTGTCTACATACAAACCTTCGTTTTTCATAAAATAATATGGCAGGTTGATTTGTGGTTAATACATGTAAAAATATTGCCTTAACCGACTGTCTCTCGGCTGTTGTCAAATGATTTATAAGAGCATCTAATAGTAATGAACCTATACCATTGCGACGATGTTTTCGATGTACACCTAATGATAATATATAACCAATATCGGCTGTTTTACCCATACTATCCGGTAAAATACCTTTATCCTATAAAAATAAAAAACAAAGATTTATAAGTTTTTTATAACTAAAGCTTCAATAATTGACACTACTTACCTCCTTATTAAGATTTCTATAGGGTTTTATTTCGGCTACAATTAAACCAATAATTGCTAAATTATATACAGCTGCTAACGAGAAAAATCTTGAACTGGAAGTTATATCCTCGTACCACGATAGAGGATAATCGATGGGAAACCAATCCTGGCATAATGTTCGTACCTTTTTGGGAAGTGTTGTAAAAATTAAACTTGACAATATTTCATAGGGAGTATAAATACCTCTGTTAAATCGTCTGGTACTAGAAATCGCAATTGAACATCATTAACAGAACACAGAGGTACATGGTCGTTATCAATGCGACCAATATCAATTGGTTCGGCCGACGATGGTAAATTACTGTATTTACTTTTTGTTGTATTATATCTGTTGTTTAATAAAAACAAAAGAGAAAAAAAATGAAGCATGAAAATAATTTGAAATTGTATTTTTGAATAGATTATATATTTTTATACTCTATAGATGAATTTATGTAACTATCTATCTATCTATCTATCTATCTATCTATCTATCTATCTATCTATCTATCTATCTATCTATCTATCTATCTATCTATCTATCTATCTATCTATCT
>NW_025811757.1:0-2360 GCF_022045245.1 Lucilia cuprina
TCTATCTATCTATCTATCTATCTATCTATCTATCTATCTATCTATCTATCTATCTATCTATCTATCTATCTATCTATCTATCTATCTATATCTATCTATCTATCTATCGCTTGATTGGTTGATAGATATTATAGGTTCGAAATTATACATCACACAACATATTTTCATAACTTTAAGCCTACTATACGTATGATTAATATTAATTAGAATATATTTAACATTTTTCTTTTATTTCTTTTTTCCTTAAAACTTTAATTAAAAAACGAAATTAAAGCCAATAAAATAATCTATGACTTCTTTAGATTATATGCAGCAAATTAAAAGTTGAAAACAAAAGATTATGAAGTTAAATTTAATCTTGTTAAAATTTAAGTGTTTTAAACGGTATAATTGAATTTCCCAGATAATCAAATAAATATTTATAATGATACTTAATTTTTTTTTACCTTCAAAACTCAAAAGTTTTTTTTTTTTTGAAGTACATTTGGTTGTGTGCCAAAATAAATTAAATTAAAAAATATTATTAATTTGCCATGAACGTAAATGAACGAAATGGATTTAAGGTTTTATGTTTTTTTTCATTTAATTCAATCAGGCATAAAAACACTCGAGAGAAATGCAGCTTACATTAATGTGAGAATGTATGGGTAGGTTGATTGAATGGAGAATTAATGAATGTGTGTTTTATTGAATATATATATTTTTTTCCATAATAAAATGTAAATATTTACATGCTTAAACATGCACAAACATATTGCTTGACAATTTATTATAGACATTATGTTTCCTGACGGTTACAGACTCATTTAACGCCTCTCTGAACTTCCCACACTTAAGCCAGCTATCAATTATTTCATTAAAATGATTAATATTTTTTTTCTTATTTCATATAGAAAATAAGGATAAATTTAATATAAATTAATAATTATGGAAAAATTTTCTCTTTTTAAAAAATATATTAAAAGAAAATATTATTTTTATAAAAAAAAAATTTTTTCTAAAGAAGTGTTATTTTTGTGAACATTTTCTATAGAAATGTTAAATATTATTTACTTTTTTCTTTAGTTTATTTTATTGGCTTTCATTTCGCTTTTAAATAAAAGTTTTATTGTAATTTTTAAGCAAATTATAAGGAAATTTATAAAAAATTACATAAATTAATATCAATCATACGCACTGTTGGTTTAAAGGGTAGATATAATGTTGTGTGTTGTATAACTTTTTAACTATTAAAGCGATTATTATAATTTTTTACTTATCTATAGAGAAGATATTAAGGTTTAATAATATATACAGTGGAACGTAAAATTATACTCACAGTGGGCCCCAGAGTGGAGCAAAGTTGAAAAATATAAATTTTTAATGTTGAAATGACACTAGTTCAAACAAACAGAAATACATGAGAAAATTTAATAAAAACTTCATGTCAATCAATTGATAATTTAAAAGAAAACAACACTAAAAAAATTTTATAAAATTTCATATTCCACGCTATTAACATTTAACAGAAAATGACATTTAAACTTTAATTGACACACGAACAACATTTACTCAAAACAAATTCACTTCACAGCAAAAAAAAAAAAAACGAGCTCAATCTTCCTTTCATAAACGCTGATAAATTGTGATAATTTAATTTAACAATTTATTTTTGTTGCAACATTGCACAGCATGCAATATTGCAACTTTTTTCTTCATTTTGATATTTTTGTATAATTTAATTTTTATTTTATATGTATTTGTTTGATTTTTATATTTTTATTTTGTTAAGTTTTAAATTGACCTTACAACATTGAACTTAATGTACAGTTTTTATGTAAAAATTTTATTTCATTTACATGAGCAACAGGTGTGGGAATTGTTTAGAAAAATTCGTTTCGTTTTCTCTAATTAAAATTTATGTTGACATTTGAAAAAGAAAAATATACACATATGTACATATGTATGTATATTGATTGTCTTATGTAGCGTATGATTGATATCAATTGAAGTTTTTTTAAGAATATACAAAATAACACTAGACTACAGTTTATAATTTGGACTAGACAATAGTCTAGACTTTTACAATAGTAGTCTATAGTCTAGTCTATAGTCTAGTCTATAGTCTAGTCTATAATCTAGTCTATAGTCTAGTCTATAGTCTAGTCTATAGTCCAGTCTATAGTCTAGTTTATAGTCTATAGTCTAGTCTATAGTCTAGTCTATAGTTTAGTCTATAGTCTAGTCTATAGTCTAGTCTTTAATCTAGTCTTTAGTCTAGTCTTTAGTCTAGTCTATAGTCTAGTCTATAGTGTAGTCTATAGTCTAGTCTATAGTCTAGTCTATAGTCTAGTCTATAGTCTAGTCTATAGTCTAGTCTA
>NW_025811758.1:0-1788 GCF_022045245.1 Lucilia cuprina
TAGTCTAGTCTATAGTCTAGTCTATAGTCTAGTCTATAGTCTAGTCTATAGTCTAGTCTATAGTCTAGTCTATAGTCTAGTCTATAGTCTAGTATATAATCTAGTCTAAAGCCTAGTCTATAGTCTGTTCTATAGTCTAGGCTTTAGTCTAGTCTATAATGTAGTCTATAGTCTAGTCTATAGTCTAGTCTATAGTCTAGTCTATAGTCTAGTCTATAGTCATGTATATATTATGGTCTATAGTATAGTCTGTAGTTTATAGTCTTGTCTATAGTCTTGTCTATTGTCTTGTCTATAATCTTATCTATAGTTTAGTCTATAGTTCGTTCTAAAATCTATTCAATAGTCTAGTCTATTTTTCCGAACTCTAGTTTAGTCTTGTCTAGTATAATCTAGTTTAGTTTAAAATCTAGTCCATAGTCGAGTCTTCAAGTCCTTTTTATATTTTGGTCTAATAGTTAGTTTCTACAATGTGCTCTCCAGTTTTTCGTATCTTCGTTTTAATTGTCTGACATCTTTTGTTCACACTTTTTACTTGAGTTCCAAGAAATAGGACCATCCTATTAAAATATACATACATATGTGCATGATAAGGAATTGGTACAGAAACAGAAAGAATTACAAGGAAATCAATTTATAATAGACCAAGAACAAACAACCCACAACATATGCAAGCGTACACATACACAAACTAACAATACATACCATCACATTTAACAATCGAACACAATCTGGTAAAATTGCATTTTATTTTTAAGGGTTTTGCACTTTGAATACTAAATAGACAAATATTGTTTTGAAGTAGATAAATTTAAACACACAGATGTGCAAACATACAAACAAACATATGTACATTAGCAAACAATATAATCCTAAGGCCAAAGAAGATACAATGTAGAGCAATGGGATTAAAGAAAACCCAGTAGTTTTTGGTATTTAAAGTTGAGATTTGAACAGCTCTGTTTAAAGTCTCCGTTGGTAACAGTGGAATCAAACTGAGAGTGGACATAAGAAAATTCGAATATTTTTCTCAAGCTTTGATTAACTGTAATAAATTATGGATATATTAAACAAAAATAAATAACATGAAGTTAGCTAAATATGTGAAAACATTTTAATTGCACGGAGGGATTTTATAATAAAAAGTATTTATTAGTAAATAGATAAAATCGCAACTGATGGGATGATATCAATATATTGAATGCACACTTTAGACGTAAACAAATAAGTGAATAACTTATTGAGGCAATCCTAATATAAAATATTTTCCCTCTAGAAAATAAATTTTAAAAAGTTTATTCTTGCTTTTTTATTTTGTTTGTTTTGTGTGTATTAACTTTTTGTTTTGGTTATTAAATCAATATAAATGCAAATTTTATTTTTGATTGCAAAAACTCTGAAAATAAAATGGCAAACAGCATAAAAAATTTGTAATCAAAAGAAATTAGTTTTCATTGAGTTTTTAACTACAGAAGGAAAATTGGAAATGCATAGAACAGAAACTTAAAATAAGCATAGATATGAACAAAAGCTGAAAAAACTTAGCCATACAAATATGTTACACATATACATATACAGGTTGTTCAGTTAAAGTTGTAGTTCGGTAGGGTTCAGTTCAATTTAGTTCTAGTTCAGTTCAGTTCTAGTTCTAGTTCTAGTTCAGTCCTAGTTCAGTTCTAATTCAGTTCTAGTTCAGTTCTAGTTCAATTCTAGTTCAGTTCTAGTTCAGTTCTAGTTCAGTTCTAGTTCAGTTCTAGTTCAGTTCTAGTTCAATTCTAGTTCAGTTCT
>NW_025811759.1:0-1026 GCF_022045245.1 Lucilia cuprina
ATCTATCTATCTATCTATCTATCTATCTATCTATCTATCTATCTATCTATCTATCTATCTATCTATCTATCTATCTATCTATCTATCTATCTATCTATCTATCAACTTCTTCAACAGATAATTTTCTCTGAGTGTCTCTCCTCCATTCGACTGTATGTTCGTTCCTGCAATGTGTTCCGTATGTGTTTAGTCGTCTCTTTGTAGTAGATGATGTTGTTGATGATGATGATGATTTTGATGAAAGAAAATAAAAAGTTTTACTTCATTTAAACTTCAAAAGCGAATTACGTAAAGAAAAGAACACAAAAAAAAAAACACGAGCAGCAAGAAAAAAGCCCAGACAATTTTTTTGCAGTTAATATTACTTGTGTACGTACATTCAAACGAGAGTATTTAATATTTTTTGTTAAAAAATATACGAAATTTCTTAATGTCTGGAATAGTTTTTCACAACACGATATGTGTGAATGCATTGGCTTTGTGAATGTTTAAATGTTTATTATGTTATTCCTATTGAAGAATCGTATTTATATAGATAGGTATATATACAAGATTCTTAAGTTGTTTTCTAACTAGAGATTTTCAACCATAAAAATAAATAAATTTGTTGTTTTTGTTTGTTACTTAAATTTTTTAAAGAAAATGATTCATTTGAAATGGTTCTTTTACTTTGAACACGCCATAGATTGGTACTGTGAATGGAATAGAAAATAAGATTTTGTCAGGAAATTATATTTTTATGATTATAAGCAATAGGAATATAGTTCTATATAGGTACATACATATTTAAAAGATTTTATAACAGTTAATAGTTCCATTGTGCATACCGGTCAAATATTTGCCGCCTTTTTCAATACTTTATTAATTTGCAATAAAATTAACACACAATCATTTTTGGAGAGCATCCATTTGTCTTGAACTTTAGACTAAACTATAGACTAGACTATAGACTAGACTATAGACTAGACTATAGACTAGACTATAGACTAGACTATAGACTAGACTATAGACTAGACTATAGACTAG
>NW_025811760.1:0-1293 GCF_022045245.1 Lucilia cuprina
ACTAGAACTGAACTAGAACTGAACTAGAACTGAACAAGAACTGAACTAGAACTGAACTAGAACTGAACTAGAACTGAACTAGAACTGAACTAGAACTGAACTAGATCTAAACTAGAACTGACCTAAAACTAAAATAATACTGCATCACCTGAAATGCATTCCAACATAAAATTTTCCATAATTATGCCATTTTCCCCCCACTGTAAAGCCATTTATGGAAGCTCCCATTAAATAAATATGATTCATATTCATATATGTATATTATTGCCAGTTTGTATGTTGGTGTGTGATTTTTATTATGATTATTTAAAAAAATGAAAAAAAAGAATTTGAATATTTTTAGTGATTGTGTGTGTTTTGTAAAATACTGTGTTTTAAAGACGTGCCTTCATTTCATATGCAACACCAAATCAACAATAACAACAAAACAAATGTTTGTAAAATTATTTTACACCTTAAAAAATGATAGACTATAGGCTAAAACATTGTTATATTAGAGACTACATTACGGACTAGACTTTGGACAAGACTATATACTGGACTTTACATTGGACTACAGATAGGACTAGATTATAGAGTAGACTATATAGTAGACTATAGACTAGACAATAGAGTAGACAATAGACTAGACTATAGACTAGACTATAGACTAGACTATAGACTAGACTATAGACTAGACTATAGACTAGACTATAGACTAGACTATAAACTAGACTATAGACTAGACTATAGACTAGACTATAGACTAGACTATAGACTAGACTATAGACTCGACTATAAACTAGACTATAGACTAGTCTATAGTCTAGTCTATAGTCTAGACTATAGACTCGACTATAAACTAGAGTAGACTATAGACTAGACTTTACATTAGACTATAGACTAGAATATTACTAGACTATATACTAGACTATAGACTATTACTACTATAGAAGAGACTAGATATAAACTATAGAACATCTAACTATTAAATTACCTAAACTTATTTACAGTGTAAACCGTATTAAACCGACTGACTGCATTATTAAATATTTGTATGTAAGAATATGTATAAAACAATTGCTGTTTATTATTTATTATTTCATAGACTTAGAAGATGAAAGAAATATGAAACTTTTGTAGTAAATATAGATTTTGTTGTTGTTGTAATTTTTCGGCAAAAATGTACTACTTTAGCAAAAGGGAATAGTATACTAAACGTGACTACCAAATGTTGCCACATTAGATTGCAAAATCAAAAAATTGGAAAAAACTTATTTTTTTTTTTTTGCTTAAAACTGAAACTTAGGCCTC
>NW_025811761.1:0-1567 GCF_022045245.1 Lucilia cuprina
GAACCGATTTTGCCCATTTTCAATACCAAACTGCTTAGGATAACAACAAATATTTTCGGTGAATTTGGTTGATGTCCTTGGCTTAGTTTTAACGTGAGCGTGTTTTAGTCAGACAGACGGACAGACGGACAGACGGACACAGCTAAATCGACTTAGAATTTCATAAGAACCAAGAATATATATACTTTGTTGGGTCTCAGATGAATATTTCTTGGTGTTACACACGGAATGACAAAGTTATGTATACCCTCTATCACCACTGATGGTGGTGGAGGGTATAAAAAAAACTTTTCAAAATGAGTTTTTTCTCAAAGGATACCTGATACAATTTCCTATAGGGCTTTATACACGCTTATAGGAAGTCTAAATTCTATAAAACATTATTTTTTAACTCAAGAATGAGATTTATAAAAATTTGGCACATTTATATTATATTTCAAAATGTAGGTTTTGTCTAAATACATAGGCATTCGTTAATAGGAATTCGAAATTTATAATTTTTTGGTAATAAAAAAAATGTAATTAAGCATAATTTGCAAATTATAAATTATTTACGTACAAAATAGTTATTTCTAAAAGAAAAACTTCACCAGATATTCGATATTGTTTAAATGTTAGTGTTTGACAAGTTCGTCATAACATTTATATTATGGTCACATTCTATGTCAGTATGTATCCTGTTTTTTTATTTATTCATTTTAAACTTCTCAGGACATAGTGTCGCCACTAAACAAAGAAACTTTCTTGTTTCAACCCTTAACACATGAAAAATTTATGTTATACTTAACTTTTAAAGTTGTTCTTTATATTTTTTTAATATAATAATTATAAGGTTTTCTAAAGCATATTTTAATGAAAACTATTACGTCTTATTAAATATTTGCTTAATTTAAAAGCTACTTATAAATACTCATGTAAAAATTTAGTTAAACTTTATTTAATGATTTTTTGTTGCAAAAAAAACAGCTTAAATTAATTTCAACCATAAACTTGTTTAAGTTAATTTTAAAGACTAAAAACATACATCCGGTTTTAAAAATAATTTGCAATATTGTTGTTAAATCTTTTTTGCAATTATTTTTCTAAAATTAAAAGAAATTTAGTACAATGTTGTATAAAATAAAAATAAAAACTAAACCTGTAAATAATAATTACCATATAAAAGTAAGTATTTCTAGTTTCTATTTCAAAATATTTTTTGCCCGTTATAAAACAAACGTTTTTGTTAACGGAACTTTTTTATTTATGTATATATGTATATTTTTTGTGAACCATTAAAATTTATATTATATACAGATTGGGATTTTTATATTTATATATAGTGGAGAAAAGCGCATAAAATAATCCCAATAAGATTTACTCATTTGTCGGAAAAAATATATATATTTTTTTTGATTTCGACAGAGCACTATGTTTCAGACGACCACTTTTTTTGGTCAAAACTAAAAATGTGACCATTTATTATTTGTATGGTAATATAGCACCTTTTTGCTTCAAATTTAAGTATAATATAAAACAAATATAGTAATTTACATAGTTATACGATTTTATTAAATTATGGAATAAT
>NW_025811762.1:0-1479 GCF_022045245.1 Lucilia cuprina
GTCTAGTCTATAGTCTAGTCTATAGTCTAGTCTATAGTCTAGTCTACAGTCTAGTCTATAGTCTAGTCTATAGTCTAGTTTATAGTCTAGTCTATAGTCTAGTCTATATTCTAGTCCATAGTCTAGTCTATATTCTAGTCTATAGTCTAGTCTATAGTCTAGTCTATGGTCTAGTCTATAGTCTAGTCTATAGTCTAGTCTATAGTCAAGTCTATACTCTAGTTTTTAGACTAGTCTATAGTCTAGTTTATAGTGTAGTCTATAGTAAATATAAAGTCTATTCTATAGTCTAGTCTTTAATATAAAAGAAGTTATATTTTGCTCTAATTTATGGCAAACAACCTACATACTTTTCATACTTCATTTCTCATTATGAAATATAGTTATTATAGTGGAAAACACTTAAACTAAGAAAAATTGACATAATTTTTTCTATAAAGTTTTATTTAAAGTAAATTTTTTTCAAACAACTTAAAGATAAACACAAATTGTTTACGAAACCCCAAAATAGTAAGGACCGCTAAGAAAGACATAAACGTGCAGAACTTAATTCATAAAGTGTGGTGGTGCGTCTGAGACTTTAAATTGAAATTCAAAAAAATAATAATAAATACAAGTAAAACACATTGGTATTTGTATATTTAAAATGAAAAGAAAAAAAAAGAAAAAAACAATCAACATTTGGCGCATATTGGCGCCATTTAAATATGTATGTTTACAGTTATAAAAACGACATGGCTGTAGCCATATTAAAGCATTGCCCCTCTACTCACTGATATTTAGCATGTTTGTACCTATTTAATAGATATTTCTTTGTAGCTTATTTTTGCATATTTTTTTTTAGTATGACAATATGTACATTTTTTTGGCTATCTACTTTATTGTAATGAAAATATTGTACAATTTAGCAAGTAATAATTTATCTTAAACTAACAAAAACATGATTTTAATAAAAATCTGTTTAATTGCACAGAATGTACATTTTTTATAGAAAAAAATTATGCTTAAAATAACAACGGCTGATTAATATTGATAGATTGCAATGAAATTAAATTTAAAATTAATTTTAGTTGCATGCTAAATTTTGAGGTGTATTTAAATTAAGTGGGTTTAGAATGTTGTACGAAATATGGCAGATATGGTCAGACATGAAAATTAAAAATTATTGGCAAAAAAAAAAAAAAATTAAAAAATATTTTTTGGTTAAAATTTTTTGTTTTATTTAATTTAACTTTTTATACTAGACTCTAATTTAGGCTAAATATAGACTATAGACTACACCAGACTATTAAAAATTTGGACTATAAACTATAATGTTAACTAAACTCTTAAGTTGACTAAAAACTATAGACTAGATTATAGACTACAGTATATAGACTAGACTATAGATCAGACTATAGACTAGACTATAGACTAGACTATAGACTAGACTATAGACTAGACTATAGACTAGACTATAGACTAGACTATAGACTAGAC
>NW_025811763.1:0-1029 GCF_022045245.1 Lucilia cuprina
GGTTAAATTTTATAGAAAACTCAAAAAGTACCTTTTGTAGAACGAAAAAGTACCAAAAAGTCCGCTTTTACAGATTCTCATTTTCTACGTGCTCTACATGCTTAATTTAATGTTTCTAGGATCAATATTATAAAAAACACAAAAAGTACCTTTTGAAGACCGAAAAAGTACGAAAAAGTGCCCTTTTATAGTTTCTCACTTAATCCAGGCTCTAAACGCTTAATTTCATGTTTCTAGGTTCAATATTATAGAAAATTCAAAATGTACCTTTTAAAGAACGGAAAAGTACCAAAAAGTCCCCTTTTATAGGACCTCACTTAATCCGGGCTCTACATGCTTAATTTCACGTTTCTAGGTTCAATATTATACAAAAACTCAAAAAGTACCTTTTGAAGAACGAAAAGTCCCCTTTTATAGATTCTCATTTACTCCGGGCTCTACATACTTAGTTTCATGTTTCTAGGTTAAATTTTAAAGAAAACTCAAAAAGTATCTTTTGTAGAACGATACAGTACCAAAAAGTCTCCTTTTATAGATTCTCATTTACTCTGGGCTCTACATGCTTAATTTCATGTTTCTAGGTTCAATATTATACAAAAATCCAGTATAATCAAAAGTACCTTTTGAAGAACGAAAAAGTACCAAAAGTCCCCTTTTATAGGTTCTCACTTAATCCATCCTCTACATACTTAATTTCATGTTTCTAGGTTCAATATTATAGGAAATTAAAAAAGTACCTTTTGAAGAACGAAATGTACCAAAAAGTCCCCTTTTATAGATTCTCATTTACTCCGGGCTCTACATACCTAATTTCATGTTTCTAGGTTCAATATTATAGGAAATTCAAAAAGTATCTTTTGAAGAACGAAAAAGTACCAAAAAGTCCTCTTTTATAGATTCTCATTTACTCCGGGCTCTACGTGCTTAATTTCATTAACGAAATAAAAATTCTATTCCAAAATGTTGCAACATCGTAGTGGGAGCCCGTTATTACGTATTTATATGTATAAGTTAATAAACCAAAATCAA
>NW_025811764.1:0-2894 GCF_022045245.1 Lucilia cuprina
CTAGACTATAGACTAGACTATAGACTAGACTATAGACTAGACTATAGACTAGACTATAGACTAGACTAGACTATAGACTAGACTATAGACTAGACTCTAGACTAGACTGTAGACTAGACTACACTATAGACTAGACTATAGACTAGACTATAGACTAGACTATAGACTAGAATATAGACTAGACTATAGACCAGACTATATATTATATTATAGACTTTACTATACACTAGACTACAAATTCCTTCAAAACTCTGACTAATAAACACATGCAAGCGATGACGAGTATGATTTCGAATACGATTGCGAGAATAAAATGTAAAAATCTTGGACATTTGTTGTCAGATTCAAAAACAATCACATAAACATAAAACGTTTATGACAGTTAACAATGATGCGTATGTACGCAACAATTATAAGCGTTATTTCAGTTTTTATTATCTCCCTTTTTTTTGTTTGATGCAGTTTTTCTTATTGTCTTTAAAACTTCATGGTCTTTGTGTGTTAAGGAAGCTGGAAACAAGTAGTTGCTGCTTGCCGACATAGTAGTCAGTTAGTAAGTTAGTTAGTTACTTTGACAGTCATTCAGTCAGTCCGTAAAGTTAACTAAGGTTGGGTTTTATTAATTTTGATTTCTTATATATATTTTTAGTACTTCTTTTTTTTGTTCATATAATGTCATCTAAAGAGGAACAACCGACACAATAAAATCCAATCATAAGAGATACACGTACAAGAACTTTAGTTTTTTTTTTGCTTGAGTTGTACATAATTTTAAAAGTGTGCGTACAGGGAAATGTTTGTATTTGTAGAAATATTTTTCAAAACTAAAAGGAACACGTTACAGCTTTTTGCACATCTGTTGACAATTCAACGGATTGTTGAGGTGATTGTAAGATTGCTGCGAGCTAGTGATGATGATGCTGACAATGATGACCATGTTACTAAGACTAGTGTCGTCTATGCACATTTAACTGTTGGTGTGCTTGTTTTTTTTGTGGTCTTAGAGTGTATGTCACCGAATTTTTACATTTCTTTTTTTTTAGTTTTTTTTGTCTTGTTTGCTTAGCAGAAAAACAAACCTTTAAAACACACATTCGCTTAAATTCATTAAAATTTTATTACTGGCGACAATGGCCAGTTTTTACATTGTAACTTGGAATGAAAAAAATCCAGCATATCCTGTTTATAATCATACACAGCGATAAATGTTGCAAAGAAAATAAACTGAACAGAACTTTAAACAGAAATGTAGCGAAAATGTACAAAAAAAAAAAGAGACAAAAACTCAAAGACGACAAACACACATAAATCAAAACCACCCAGATGTTCTTTGTAAAAGATACAGACAGTGGTCGTCTTTGCTGGAACGAAAGTTGACATTTTTATACTTTTTTTTTCCATACGTTTCAATTTTAACGAAGTGATGTTGAATTATAAAGCTTTAAATTGGCATATTTATGAAGTGAAAATGGGAAAAGGCCTACAACGTAGTTTTTAACATTTATTTGCTTGTGTTCTCAAATAAAGTAGAGAATGTTTGGGATTTTTAGAAAGTTTATTAGAAGTTCGTTACGACTAGGGTGATGTATAATGTCGCCATCTTGCAAGCCCTTATCTATAAAGCTTTTTCTTAACAATTTTCCCACTTTCATAAATATTAAATAAATTTTTTAAAATTATTAAATTTAAAACTATTTTATTATTGTCCAGCAAGAAGACACGTGAAATTTTACAAATATTTGTTTTGAAGAAAAATTTCCAAATAACGGTTTAAAACTTCTTGGCCATAAAGTCGTAACAACAAAAAGTCAAAATATGAAAATAAAAAACTTTATTACCCCCCAAAAATTAATATTTATAAAATTCACTGAATTGTAACTAATTGTTAAAAATGAGACCAAAAGTTGAAAATGGAAAATCATACCTTTATATTATTTCTTATATATTTCCCCTTTCCTTCAGCAGCCACATAATAAAAACAACAAACTGAAACCAAAATAAACAAGTAAAAACCATAATTTACAAATTAACTAAAGTTTTTGGGTTTTTCAAAAACCGGTAAAAGTACATTAACATTTCTTTCCACCCTATAGTGTATTTTATTTTTTTAATGATATTTTATTTTCGTTTGCTCTTATTTGTTGTTGATTTGTTTTAATTTAATTTAATTATGTAGTCTAATTCTTTTTTCCTTCTTTTTAATATGTGTGACTACATTAAATGTAATTTAGATTTTGTTTAAATTATAATATTATAAAAAGTTTTCCAAAATTTTGTTTTTTTAAACTGTTGGTGGTTTTGTAGAAACAACGTAATTTTCAATTATTTTTAATGAGTTTTTGTTTGCTATAGAATTTTGTTTTTTTTTCTTTATTAAGACAATTTCTATTTTTATTGTGTGTAACAAATTCATAAATTTAATAAATTTTTATATTTAAAATGAAATCACCTGTTTAGTTGAAGGTTTTGGTCTTTTGTTTATTTTTCTTTTTTAAGTATGTTTCATAAGTCTTTTGTTTAGTAAGAAAATAAAACTAAATTAAAATTAAAATTTCAAGAAAATTTTCGTAAATAGCAAAATTAAATTTAAGTTAATAAGTAGACTAAAGACTCAAATAGAGACTAGACTATAGACTTGACTATAGACTAGATTATAGACTAGACTATATATTACTATAGGATAGACTATAAACTAGACCATAGATTAGATTATAGAATAGATTAGATTATAGACAAGACTATAGACAAGAGTCTTGTCTTTAAGTTAATAAGTGGACTAAAGACGCAACTAGAGACTAGACTATAGACTAGACTATAGACTAGACTATAGACTAGACTATAGACTAGACTATAGACTAGACTATAGACTAGACTATAGACTAGACTATAGACTA
>NW_025811765.1:0-1696 GCF_022045245.1 Lucilia cuprina
TCTATCTATCTATCTATCTATCTATCTATCTATCTATCTATCTATCTATCTATCTATCTATCTATCTATCTATCTATCTATCTATCTATCTATCTATCTAACTATTTAACTATCTAACTCATTAAACGGATAAAAAAACATTATCCAAATAAAAATTTGGTAAAAAAAATATTAAAAATCTTTATCAGGATAGAAATTTTCTTTAAAATACTTTATCGAATAACAAGTTTCTATAAACAAGTTTATCAAGATAACATTATTTTATAAAATTGTCAATCGATAAAAGAGTTCATAAACATAAACAGTTCATGACATTCGCTAAAATGGTTTTGTTAAGAAAATTTAATTTCTACAAATGATTTATATTTTCACTTGGATGTTACTGACTACTACTATCCCTAACCACTGTTCCGTAAAACATGTCTACACGGAAATGGGTAATTTAGCAATTTTTCGATTAAAATCAAATAATAAATTGCCATGAAATGGTGAAAATTGCTTTTTCTATAGGGATGTTAACAAAATTGTAAGAAGAACAAAAAACAAACTACAATTTCAACCAACAGCAGCAGCCAACCATAGCAGCCTACCAAAAGCTGTCTCCTCAATAAAAGCAGCCTTTTTTTAAAGATGACAACAAATTGGAATATATACAACAAAGTCATTAGTTTATGTCTACTCTGTACGACACTTTGAGGATTCCAAAAAAAAAAAAAAGATATGTGCAACAAAAACGAAAACAACTCAAAAACTTAAAACATTTATAAATCTAACGGCACGGAAAAATGTTATTTAACATTAATAAACCTTTTATTATTTAATTAAAACGCAAACAAAAAGCAACAAACTACTAAACACTCTACATAAAAATGACAAAAATTCCAACCAAACCATTAACATACTCCTACATGACAATTGTCCCATAGAAATGAAAATGACAAAAAACTCTAGAAATAAACTGTGGTAAAAGTGAAAATTACCTTTTTACATCACGTTTTTTTGGGACTGTAAAAACTACACACCCAACTGAGGCTCCCTGAAAAAGAAATAAACATCAAAAAAAAAAAAAAAAGAAAAAACATGACCCAAAAATTGTTGCGAAAGAAAGTCCTTTTCATTAAAGCCACACTAGTGTTGGTTTGGTTGAAATATTTTGGCTTAAACCTACAACCTTATATATTTTCAAAAGAAATTTTAACACAAGTTTATATTTTATTTGTTTTATTTTTTTTTACATTTTTCTAAACATTTAACAAATTTGTTGGTATGTATAAGAATGTATATATGTATGTATGTCTATGGCAGTTTTAGACCTTGGTCAAAAATAACAACCGAAAAAATATTTTATTTTAAGTTTAATTTTTTTTAGAATTTTGTTCTCTTTTCTAACAAATAAATTAGTTTGCTGTTTCTTTTATTTTAAATAATGTTAATTTTTTGTTTGTTATGTTTTCTAAAAATAAAACTTAATGTAACCTAATTTGCCAGGGAGAATAATAGTTGTAAAAGTAATGTTACACTCAGGAAAATTGGTAATAACTGCAACTAGAACAAACTAGAACGGAAAAAATAGAACTAGAACTAGAACGGAACAAAAGTAGAACAGAACTAGAACAGAACTAGAACAGAACTAGAACAGAACTAGAACAGAACTAGAACAGAACTAGAACAGAACTAGAACAGAACTAGAACAGAA
>NW_025811766.1:0-1865 GCF_022045245.1 Lucilia cuprina
AGTTCTGTTCTAGTTCTGTTCTAGTTCTGTTCTAGTTCTGTTCTAGTTCTGTTCTAGTTCTGTTCTAGTTCTGTTCTAGTTCTGTTATAGTTCTTTTCTAGTTCTGTTATAGTTCTTTTCTAGTTCTGTTCTAGTTCTGTCTAGTTTTATGTCAGATTGATGTATATTAGAGTTTAACTTTTGTTATATAAAAAAGTGATAACACTCTAGTGCTGTAGGGTATAAGTAAAGCATTTTTTGTTTTTTATCATAGTGTGCTGAAATTTTAGGCAATAGGTTATGCGAAAAAAAAAGCGATTGACCATATATGCGGTCAATTTCGTCTTTATTACTTCTTTATAGCAACGCTTTGACTTCATTCTTTGTTAAAATTCAACATCAATAAAAACGTGTTGTGTTCTCATAGACACTTTGGGTGTTATTTGTTTTATTTGTGATTTGTAGTTTTGATGAAATAATTTCATTAACTTGAAGGTTTGTTAGAGTATTAAAATAATAAATAAAAAGTGAAATATATAGCTGTCAGTGGTTTAAGTAGCTTTAATTTTTTATCCAAAAACCACAAAATTTTATTTGTTTGCTGTATTATGAAAACATAAATTTAAAAATTAACTGCTAAACATTTGACCACACACATTCTTGTATCAGCTCCAATTTATTTCATATGAAATATTTCATGCTTTAAAATTTTAAGCAACTGATTGAGTCATCTTCCTGCCTGATTGGATTTATGAAAATTAAGAAGACATAAAGTCTCGTCTTAACAAACGATTCTTAGAATTAGAAAAAATATCTATTTTTATAATATATATATTAAAATAATTCATACTTAAAATATAACGAATATCCTTAGAGTTCGAAACAAAACTATTTCATTTAAAAAGCAAACTGTCATTTTATCGCATTTATTATGCCCATTTAAATAACAATATATGTTTGTTTATTGTCAAATATTATAGTTTTACATAAATGTTATGACAACAACAGCAATAACATCAAATATTTATTATACATAATATTAATATATTTTATTAAATAAAAACCTTTAATAAACGTGTTTAACTAACAAATGATTTTACTTTACAAACGTTGCAACCAAACGAAAACTTAAATGTAGACTTATTTATTTCACTGATTAGATACAGTTGCAATCAGTTGTCAAATCAATTTGAAATTTTATGAAAATATTTATTTATGTATTTAGATTTACTCAATAATATAAATTTTTATCTCTACTACTTGTGGCACGAAAAACAAATCTAAATAAACAAGTGTTTTGTACGTAAAGAAACTAAAGTAATAAAAATAAAAACAATTTTAACACTATTTCCATATAAAAGAAAAATTTAAAAATAAAACTGGCATGTCATATTAGAATATTTTAAATTCGAAATGAACTAAAAAGAGAACTAGAACAGAACTAGAACAGAACTAGAACAGAACTAGAACAGAACTAGAACAGAACTAGAACAGAACTTGAACAGAACTAGAACAGAACTAGAACAGAACTAGAACAGAACTAGAACAGAACTAGAACAGAACTAGAACAGAACTAGAAAAGAACTAGAACAGAACTAGAACAGAACTAGAACAGAACTAGAACAGAACTAAAACAGAACTAGAACAGAACTAGAACAGAACTAGAACAGAACTAGAACAGAACTAGAACAGAACTAGAACAGAACTAGAACAGAACTAGAACAGAACTAGAACAGATCTAGAACAGATCTAGAACAGATCTAGAATAGAACTAGAATAGAACTAGAACAGAACTAGAACTGAACTAGAACAGAACTAGAACTGAACTAGAACAGAACTAGAACAGAACTAGAACAGAACTAGAACAGAACTAGAACAGAACTAGA
>NW_025811767.1:0-1205 GCF_022045245.1 Lucilia cuprina
TAGTTCAGTTCTAGTTCAGTTCTAGTTCAGTTCTAGTTCAGTTCTAGTTCAGTTCTAGTTCAGTTCTAGTTCAGTTCTAGTTCAGTTCTAGTTCAGTTTTAGTTAGTTAGTTAGTTAGTTAGTTAGTTAGTTAGTTAGTTAGTTAGTTAGTTAGTTAGTTAGTTAGTTAGTTAGTTAGTTAGTTATATAGTTAGTTAGTTAGTTTCTTAGTTTGTTTGCTTGTTACTAATAACGGCCATCAATAAATATGCAAAGTTTAAAAGTTTAAGTTTTATAAAAATCCCTAAAATATCCATTGGAATATGAAACACCTGCAATAATTTAAATGATAACGTTACTTTAACATTCCGCCTAACAGTTGAGTTTTATATACAATGTACATACTTATATACTTACAAATGTACATACATACAAATATGATTTCTGCGAACAAAATTCATTTACACGTAACAAATTTTTTGTTACACTAGCTTATAAGCCAAAAGCTAAATTGGGAAAAAATCAAAAAAGAGAAAATCTGCTTCATAATTTGAAAAGGGTCGTCACACCAAGAATCTAGAATTTATATTAAACGTCTGGAAAATTCCATGCTATGTTGCTAGGCACAAAAACGAAAAAAAAAATAAAAATAAAATAAAATATGTCAATTGAGATTTATATACAAATATTTTCACCAAGCATGATTAATTTCCTTGCCGTCTTCGAAATATATATATATATATATATATAAAATATGAAAAATAAATCTAAAGTAAATACGAGTGCCAAATACAGTCTCTTAAAAGACATATGTTTGTTGACGCTCTTAAGAAAATTACTTTTGAAAATCTTAATAATTAAAATTGCTTTGCTGGTTTTTAATTTTATGAAACATTTTTGAGAAAGTTTTTAATAGACAGACTGTTTTGTGTTGTCATTTTTTTGTGCATTATTCCCAGAGAAATTTCTAAAGAAAATTTTTGCAAGTATTCACTGTTAGACACTAGAGATGCAGAGATATTGTTGTTATTACTTTGGAGGTAAATGCTTGGAATTCCCTATGGGAGTTAGTGTTTATAAAATGATTAAATATTTAAATGTTAAAGTTTTATATTTTAAACTAAAGTAAAACTGAACTAGAACTGAACTAGAACTGAACTAGAACTGAACTAGAACTGAACTAGAACTGAACTAGAACTGAACTAGAACTGAACTAGAACTGAACT
>NW_025811768.1:0-1191 GCF_022045245.1 Lucilia cuprina
TTCCCAACAATAGGTCTGTTCACGGTTGCGGATAAGAGAAAAAAAAGAAAAATATATTTAAAAAATATATTAATTTTAACTCTGATGCGGAAATGAACAAATTGAATGGGAAGAATCGAAAAAAAAGGGAAGGAAAAAACTGGGATAAAAGAAAAAATATGGAGATGGAAGTTTAAAAAAAAAAGGAAAATTAACGTAAATATGTGTATGCAAAAAAAAAAAGAAATTGAGATTTGTAATAATTAGTACAAATGTTCACAAAAAAAAAAAAATAAAAATACTTGAATTTAGTATTATATTTAATAGTTTTCTTTTTAGAGAACAGGTACAATATTTTCGCAGGGGATGAACAAAAGATAAATTTTCATAGATATAAGCAGTGAAACGGTCTATTGTTAATTGGCTTTCCAGGTTTATTTGTGACTTTCCAAATATATGGAAATGAGAAAACAAAATAAGACCAGTGTTGCCGCAGGTCTTGAAAACAAAGAACATATGGATTTGAAAGCTGTGTATGCGGGAATGTGGGTTTATTATTTTTTTGTTTCAATATAATTAGATATGGAAATTTATTGTTATCTAATAGGTTTATTCACAATTTGTTTCGTATGTGTAAAGTTATTATCAGGTTTGATCGTTTAAAATTCTAGTAAAAATAGTAAAGCCAAAAATAGTAAAAACATAAAAATATTTTCATTTGAAAAGCTTACTATTTTTTACAATCCTTTGCGTACAAAACGGAAAAATTAAACAAATGGTAAACCTAGTTAAAAATAGTTTGTAAACGAACAGACTTAATATTTTCAATTCATATATATTATTTTTGTAAATCAAATCATCCAACTTGTCCACCCAATTACAAAAAAAAATGCGTAATTGTTTGCCCACTTAAATGCGGATTTTAATTTAACAAAAATATTTCTCAAAATTGTCGCCAATTATTAGGTTTAAGTTCGATTATTTGGTTTAATCAATAAATGTACGTTGGTAACACTTATACAAAACCATTGGAAATTACAAGTGAGTACACACCGTCATATAAATAAAACATAAAGAGATGATTTGGTGTAAGTAGAGAAGATAAGAGAGGTGAATGAAAGAAAAGCTTTATTTTACAATTGAAAGAGATTATTGGAATTAAAGGGAATGAGAATGTTAGGATTGTTAATGTGAATATCAGATTAAGAGAGA
>NW_025811769.1:0-1190 GCF_022045245.1 Lucilia cuprina
CGATATGAAAGTCATTTATGAATCATTTTAAAGCATTATGATTGTACTATAATATGGTATATCATTTATAGCATAATGTGTATTTTTAGAAATTGGTCAATTTGATAGATCAGTAGAATTATTGTTCTATGTTTAATAAACGCAGTAATCTGAGGTTCCGATATGATTGCAATTAACTTTGGCAGTTTTCGTGCTAGGACAGTCGTTTATGCATCATTTTAAAGCATTATGATTGCACTTTAATTTAGTATATCAGTTGTGGCATAATCTTTTCGTCTAAAAAATGGTCAATTTGAAGGATCGGTAGAATTGTCCATGTTAAAAACTATGTTTAAAAACGCTGTGATTTGAGGTTCCGATATGGTTGCAAATAACTTTGACAGTTTTCATGCCAGGACAGTCGTTTATGCACCATTTTAAAGCATTACAGTTGCACTTTGTTTTGGTGTATAATTTGTGGCATAATGAATTTTTTCAAAAATTGGATAGATCGGTATATTTATTGGTACAGGTTTAAAAATGCGGTAATTTATGGCTCCGATATGGTTGCAAATATCATTTATAGTTTTCATGTTATAGCAGTCGTTTATATATCTTTTTATTGCATTATAGTTGCCGTTTGTTTTGGTATATAATTTCATGCATAATGTATTTTTAGAAAATGGCTAATTGAATAGATCGGTAGAATTATTTTAACAACTTTAAAAACGCGGTAATTTAAGGTTCCAAAACGGCTGCAAATAATATAGACAGTTTTCACGCTATGACAGTCATTTAGGCATCATTTTAAAGCATTATGATTATACTTTAATATGGTATATCATTTGTAGCATAATGTGTGTTTATACAAATTGGTCAATTTGATAGATCGGTAGAATTATTGTTCTATGTTTAATAAATGCTGTAATCTGAGGTTAAGATATGGTTGCAATTAACTTTGGCAGTTTTCGTGCTAGGACAGTCGTTTATGCACCATTTTAAAGCATTAAAATTGCCATTTGTTCTGGTATATAATTTATTGCATAATGTATTTTTAGAAAATAGCCAATTGAATAAATCGATAGATTTATTTTCCCAGGTTAAAAAAGGTGGTAATTTGAAGTTCAAATATGGTTGTGAATAACTTTGTAAGTTTTCATGCTATGACAGTTATTTATGCATCATTTTAAAGCATTATGATTGCACTTTAA
>NW_025811770.1:0-1574 GCF_022045245.1 Lucilia cuprina
GAACTGAACTAGAACTGAACTAGAACTGAACTAGAACTGAACTAGAACTGAACTAGAACTGAACTAGAACTGAACTAGGACTGAACTAGAACTGAACTAGAACTAAACAAGAACTGAACTAGAATTGAAGTAAAACTGTCAGTCAGTCACGATAGTGAAAGCAGGATTGGACATTACATACGACGGTGACGTTAATGGTTTAGTATATTAGCAGACATGTACGTAGATGGTCTTCAGCAACACTTGGCAGTAGAAAAGATGGATTCTTGGCAAAGTGATTTCTATCAGTCAAACTGCAGAAATAATCTCTCAAATTGACAGAAGCTGAGGGAATCCAAGAGGATTACTCTGACTAGGCTAGAATGTAGACTAAACTATTGAAAATATTATAGAAAAAAAACTATATACCAGACTTAAAAGTAGACTATAGACGAGACTATAGAGACGTAGGATGAGTAATGAGGAACAGAATGTTGAAGTCTATATATTAGCCAACATGGCCAACCAAGCTCCTGATTTGGTATTTTGAGATAAAAAACATGTATCACCACATAATTTACCAGCATTGCAACTATGTTATCACAGCAGAAGCCTTGAAAATTCTAGTCCTATTGTCTATTCACAATACCCAACAGTTATGAACTATAAGACTGACTGTCAGGCTGTTCATAAAGATTCTACAAAAATTTAGGCCAGAACTTAATGCAGAACCCACGGATTAGATTAGCAGCATTAAAAAACATAAATATTTATTATAAATACTTTATTTAATTGCCAACAATTGATATAGCCTCTAAAAAAATAACACTTACAATATAATATTTAAATTCTTAATTAAAAAAAACGCTTTTAAGACGTGCTTTTTTTTCTCTTAAAAAACACAATCTGAACTTGTTTTTTTCTTTGATGTAAATGTTAATGAATTAAATAATTTTTTGTAATGCGAATATTATTTGAAATTTCTGTATATAAATGACTACTAATTGTAATTATTATTACACACTTTGCCTTGATTTAGATTTTAGCTAATTTGAAATTTTTAGACAACCGGCAAACTGTTTTAATTTTCTCACTTGAACTAATATTAATTTAACAATATGTAGTTGCTTTATTATTTGTTTATTTATTTTTCTACTGTATTGTATTATTTGCACTTGTGAGTCACTTTGTGTTAGAAAAAAAAATAAAGAAACGAAATCATTTGTTTTATTTTCTCTGGATTATTTTGAATATATTTTTTCGAATTTTTTTCTCACACAACCGGCTTAGAGCAGAGTCTTTGTATTACTAAGTTTTATGTACAAAAGTTAATGTGACATGTCTTGTGAGATTTTGTTATTGTTATTTTGTTTTCAAAAGCAACGAATACACTACAGTGTAGAAGAGTAGGCACGAGTGCACAGTACCCAGTAGGTTTGGAATGATACAATGTATTACAAAGTTATAAGTTAAACTGATATCTATCTATCGATCTACCTATCTATCTATCTATCTATCTATCTATCTATCTATCTATCTATCTATCTATCTATCTATCTATCTATCTATCTATCTATCTATCTATCTATCTATCT
>NW_025811771.1:0-1006 GCF_022045245.1 Lucilia cuprina
ACATGAATGAAAATTTTTCAATACATTTTGACAACAAATATTATTTTGTATTAAAGACAATGAAACTCTGATATTAATACAAAGTATTGTAATGTAAAACCCCCTTTATTAATTATTTTTGAAAATTCAGTAAAAGAAGCCGATTTTTATTTAGAATAGAAATGTCAGAACATCAAATATTAGTCGTTGCAACTGAAAAATAGTAGAGAGTAAAAATAATTGGGCACTACAACCAATTATTAATGGAAACAATTATTTAAAATTAAATGATGATAAAAGAAACCAATTTCGATGTTCACAACCAATAAGTTGGTAATTTTAGATGACGTACATTAAAATAAATAAAATAAAATGAATTCATATTTAATAAAAAGACAAATTACATTTGAGGATAAATAAATACGGAAAGATCGGATATAAAAGGTAATGTTAAATATGTTTTATATCTCCTAATCTATTTTGTGTTATTTTCTATTAGTTTTCTTAATTTTATAGCTGCGGAAAGGTAGTACTCTTTTGGACATGTTAGACAGGATGAAGAACAAAATCCCCGGCACATAAACATCAAATTTTCGTCAATCATCAAATAATATATATACGTTTTGTAAGTTTGTACAGATTCATATTTTATTGTAAATATTTTAAATAAAATGAAATATATTTTAAAAATACACATAATCCACAAATTGGGTTTTAATAAATAATAATTTCAGTTGTAAATACCAATAATTTCAATCCTGATTACCGAATAATAATCAAAAATAGTTGTGTACTCCATATATTCAATAAGAGTAACCGAATTTTACAATAATTACAATCGAATAAAGGTATAGTTGTGAAAACCGACTGAATTCGATTGGAAACAAATTCGGTTATCACAACGAATCTGTTTTCTCTGTGAATCTATCTATCTATCTATCTATCTATCTATCTATCTATCTATCTATCTATCTATCTATCTATCTATCTATCTATCTATTTATCTATCTATCTATCTATCTATCTA
>NW_025811772.1:0-2847 GCF_022045245.1 Lucilia cuprina
TTCTGTTCTAGTTCTGTTCTAGTTCTGTTCTAGTTCTGTTCTAGTTCTGTTCTGGTCTAGTTCTGTTCTAGTTCTGTTCTAGTTCTGTTCTAGTTCTGTTCTAGTTCTATTCTAGTTTTCCAGTTCACTTTTCGCTAAGTTCTAGTTCTATTCAAGTTCTTGATTAGTTTTTTGTTCGTTTTTATTATAGTTTTAGTTCATTTAAAGTCTTTTGATTTATTTGAAATTTTAACTGTTATTAATTTTTAAAAAAATGAATATACATACATAAATCATTCTTTTAATTTCTAAAAAATTAGTACCAGCTGAAGATTTATTAATGAAAATCTCTGAATATTCCTTTTAATTTGTCAACATAACACACACTCACACAGGTTTTCTATGAACATCATTAATTATGTTTGACTCTTTAGAAAGTTTTGTTGTACATTAAACCCTTTTAAACAATTTTACAATTTCAATTTTCCTTTTTTCTTTCTTCCCCACTCTGTCCTTTGGAATTTTTTAACTAACACACACAATGGCTTTTAAACTTTCACAATCATAATATTAATAAAATTTCATTACTCTAACCTGTTAAGATATCCTTTTTTTATAAAAATAAAACAACAAATACACAAACGAAAAAAACCCACACAAATTACAATCCTGTTGTCCCTTTTTGTGTTTCAAATAGAAAGATTTCTAATTTTAATTAATATCTTTATTATAATTATTATTAATACTATTGTTGTTTTTCTCTTCTACTGATTACAGATTATCAATTATTTGCAACATCCTTGTGTAAGGATAATAGTTACAACAGCATCAACAGCAACAATAACAGCAAAAACGACAACAGCTTAATAGCATTATACAGCAAAGCAGCAGTAGCAGCAGCAACAACAACGACAATAACAGTAAAAACAAGCAAGAGTATTTAACATGATTAATGAAATGGCAACAATACAAACAGACCTTAAACTGGAGAATCACATAAAGGATTTTGCGACAACTCTTAAACACAATAATAACAACAGCAACAACACTAATAGCAGTACACACACATTGACAACAATGAAAACAGCAGCACCGAATCTAACAACTACAACAACAACATCATCATTAACAAATATCGATACCAAAAATATAATGGACACCATTAAGGGTAAGTCATTGTTTTCGAAGTTAAAAAAAAATGGAATCTTGTCATTATATTGTCATCTTTTTGAATTGTAATTGAAGCGTTAAAGCGATAACTACTTTAAAATCTATTTTTGTTTAGTTCAAGCTTCGGTATGGTTTAATGATTGTTCACTTACAGTGTCATTCGTGTTCATTACAGCATAAGTTCTTGTTCTTTTACGAATCATTTTTGAATAACTTTTAGCTTTTTTCTCACTCAGTTCTTGTTTATATTTGAATAAGTTTTAAGTTCTCTTCCGATTTGCACTAGTCACTTTTGAAATCTAAATCCGAATCAGTTTTAGTTAATTACTTAATCAGTTCTAGTTTACCTTTGAATCAAATCTCCGTTAGATTCAGTTCCTGTTCATTTTCGATAGAGTTTTGGTCACTTCTAGTTCTCTTCTTTTTAAAGTTAATTTCCTATTAAAGTTTTAGTTAATTTCTTAAACATATTGAGTTGTTGTTTCAATTTCATCTCCAATTCAATTAGAATTTAATTTAGCTTAAACTCTGTTTTAGTTAAACTCATCCTTTACTTCTTAGACTGTCCCATTTTTACCTTGACACATCTTTCTACATAATATCTGCTAGATTTTCGTAATGAATTTTTCATTAAAAGTAACAAATGTTAATGTCATTTTCTTTAAATAACTAAGAAATTAATTGTTTAAATTATTTTGTTCATCTCTAAAATATTTACATTAATTAAATCATTTTTAAAATCAACAATTGTTTAGACAGTTTTTGTATAAAACTATGAAAGTGTGCGAGTGTGAAATTGCCATTCGTATGCAAATACACACACACACTTATACAGACAGACAGAGATATTTCAAATTGTTTGTCAATTATTTGAACAAGTGTTAAGTTAATAGAAGCAAAAAAAAAAAAAAAAACGTTTCTATCTAATTGCAAAATAAGCAAAAATTGTAAAACACAAAAATGTAAAAAATATTAAAAAAAATCTGAAATTATGTAATACTGTGCAGTTTTTTTTCTTTTTGTAATTAGCATAAAGTCAACAGTTATAAATGCAATAAACTAAAATCTCAAGTCTTAATTTTTTTTCCTAATTTCTTTTCATTTTTCTTTTTTGCTGATTAACATGTTGAAAATTTAAAGATATTATCAGGGGACATCACTGTAATGGGGTGGAGGAGGGAACTGTAATGTAATAAAGAATTTATAAAGAATGTGTTAAGAGGGATTGCCAAAGGGGTTAAAGTTCACTCTTATTGAAGGCAATTAAGAGCTTTACTGATTTATGCATATGTGATTTGTGTTAAATAAGCGAATTAATTTTCATTCTTAGAAATTTTAACGTTAAGGAAAACTGCACTTAATTTCAACCCTTTAAAATAAATATTTGCTTTTTATTTCAAATCTCAGTCTTGTGTAAAATATTGCCAGTACAAATAAAAAACTAGAACTGAACAAGAACTGAACTAGAACTGAACTAGAACTAAACTAGAACTAAACTAGAACTAAACTAGAACTAAACTAGAACTAAACTAGAACTAAACTAGAACTAAACTAGAACTGAACTATAGCTGAATTAGAACTGAACTAGATTTGAACTGAACTAGAACTGAAATAGAACTGAACTAGAACTGAACTAGAACTGAACTAGAACTGAACTAGAACTGAACTAGAACTGAACTAGAACTGAACTAGAACTGA
>NW_025811773.1:0-1559 GCF_022045245.1 Lucilia cuprina
TCTAGTCTATAGTCTAGTCTATAGTCTAGTCTATAGTCTAGTCTATAGTCTAGTCTATAGTCTAGTCTATAGTCTAGTCTACGGTCTAGTCTATAGTCTAGTCTAAAGTCTAGTTAGTCTATATTCTAGTCTATATTCTAGTCTATAGTCTAGTCTACAGTATAGTCTACAGTCTAGCCTACAGTCTAGTCTACAGTCTAGTCTACAGTCTAGTCTACAGTCTAGTCTACAGTCTAATCTACAGTCTAGTCTACAGTCTAGTCTACAGTCTAGTCTACAGTCTATTCTACAGTCTAGTCTATAGTCTAGTCTAAAGTCCAGTCTATAGTCAAGTCTTTAGTCTAGTCTATAGTCTTGTCTATAGTCTAGTGTATAGTTTGGTCTATAGTTTAGTTTGTAGTCTATACTCTAGTCTATATTGTAGCCTATAGCCTATTGACCTGGTAATGTTAACAACATTTAAACGTAGTTTTTTCTCTGCTTAAATCTGTAACAGCCTAATAAGCCTCTGTTTTTCTCTGCATGATTTCCACACAATATCTGACTCAAACAAACTCAATTTGTTTTTTTTTTTTTCAAGTTTAAATTTATCTTACTACCTCAATAGGTAAGTATGTGTTCTTATAACAAGAATGACTTCTGATATTTTTGTAACTAATTTGTATTGAAATTAAAGATTTTTTCTTTAGGTAAAAAAAATATATATTTTTTTTACAATCTTATACAGTTGTTGAAGAAATATTTGCCTTAAGGCCACTTGGGAAAAACAAGCAGTAGAACAAGAAATAAGAAGTACTCCAATAAATTTGTTTTCCTTTAAAAAGTTGTGAAGTAAAAAAAAAAATATACCTAAAACTGATAAGGGTCTTTAAAGGATTTCATTTTTTTCTCTCTTATTTTTCTTGAGAAGAAATATAGTTGAATGTTTTTTGTGTTTATTTGTCACAAAACTTCTGACACAAGTTCGTTGTAGTTGTTGGCGTTTTTGTTATTTACGAGCCAATTATTTGATGTTTTTAACACCCACAGATCAAATAAATATATAATTTGATTTTAAGGTAAACGAATATAATAAACTTTCTTAACTTAAATAAACTTAAAATAATGAAAATTTTCTCTTAATCTTCATTAAAGTTGATTGGGGGGCTATAAATAAGATTCTACTTAGTTTTGGGTTGTTACCTTGACATATAATTGTTAAGGTAACATGACATGACAGTAATTTTTTTATTTTTAAAGGAAAACAAAAGTGAAAAATATGATAAATAGATTAAATAAATTATGAACCATGTTAAAAATTGGACCTTTTGCAAAAGCAGATACAAACAACAAGCATTAGGCTAAATGTAACATGAAGCAAGAAAGTTGTATGAGAGCGGTTTCACCCGTTTGGAACCCCTTACTGATAATAACAGCAGCTGTAAGGTAGAGCTATGTGAACTGACTAACTTACTAACTAACTAACTATCTAACTAACTAACTAACTAACTAACTAACTAACTAACTAACTAACTAACTAACTAACTAACTAACTATCTAACTAACTAACTAACTAACTA
>NW_025811774.1:0-1530 GCF_022045245.1 Lucilia cuprina
TCTATAGTCTAGTCTATAGTCTAGTCTATAGTCTAGTCTATAGTCTAGTCTATAGTTTAGTCTATAGTCTAGTCTAAAGTCTAGTCTATAGTCTAGTCTATAGTCTATAGTCTGTTTTTTTCACAACTTCTTTTCGAATTTAATTTTTAGGTTTTTCATTATTTGCCCTGTTTTTTAGGATTTACCCTACTATTTTTCTAATATTTATATTGTCACTTAATATAATATAATAAAACAAAATTGTCAAATATGTTTTCTGTTTTTGAAACAAATTACTTTCTTGTCAAACAATGCAAATATTTGTATGACCTCCGTACACATACTACACAGCTAAGGTTCAGTAAACATTTAAAAAAAATTCAAAATCTTAAACTTAAATGAGTTTTAGATTTATCTTTTTAACCCGCATTTTTAAATTGTCTAGTTAAATTTTTAAGATATATTGACTAAAATTGTCTTAACTGGAAGAATAACTACGACTAAAGAAGAACTGTTGGTGATGGGAATTGTGTTAAAAGTTTCAACTACGAATAGAAACATGATGTTGAACTTAATATTGCATGATTGCGGCAACTAAATGTATACTTACAAGGATTGTATATGATAATCATACTATTGTTCAATTTCTAAAAAGATTTATAAATTGTATTCTAAGCATTTTTCATTTCTAAACAAGAGTTATGTGAGTTTAAAATAAATTCCCCCTCCCCCCAAAAAAAATTAACTAAAAACCTTAACATTTATGTTAATACTTCCCTCCAACACATTTCCTCCAATAAATGAGATGAATATCTTGTGTTATAAAATTTCCACAAATACAATTTATAATTGAATTTTCTTAAAAACAAACAAACAAACAAGACACAAATATTACCCCAAAGCCACAATTTAACCATTATTGTCGCACTTCCATTTTCAGTAGAACAAGAGGTCAAGTAAAGAAATAAAGTCACACATGAGGATACGAACAAATAAAAGGCTTATAGTTGACACTTTAAGGTGCGAGTACATAAACGTGTACAACATATATAAATGAAACGATGACAGAAGGCCAGAAAACAAGTTCAAGGTTCAGGGCAAACGAGGTCAAAAAACAATATCATCATTGACACATGAAAAATTAACAATTCATCTATGTAAGTACTATTTTCTCCAACTGCCACATCCATTCATTACAGGAATTCTTGAGGATGGAAATGAATAAGTGAAGGTTTGGGATTTATTGACATGTAAATAACAGTAAAATAAATGACCAAATCACGCAGCAACTCTAGGAGCAGCAGTTGTCAATGCAGGAGAAAATGCTATAATTACTACGAATATAAACACAATAAATTCATAAAGCCTAAAGAAAAAGTGTGACTTAAAATAAGAAATAACTATACCCAGTATTCTTGTGAAGCCAACTAAACTAGAACTGTCTTAGAACTGAACTAGAACTAAACAAGAACTGAACTAGAACTGAACTAGAACTGAACTAGAACTGAACTAGAACTGAACTAGAACTGAACTAGAACTGAACTAGAACTG